>NW_010551670.1:0-2011 GCF_000687285.1 Phaethon lepturus
GGATGGAGTTGCAGCTGGACGAGCTCGTGAGGAGTCTGGGTCGGAGAGAGGTGTGAGTGGGGTCCTGATGAGGCAACTTGTGCTCTCCGAGGACGGCTACAGGACCGCGTCCCCGCCTGCTTGGTGCCCGCGTACCCCCGGGACCTCAGCATCCCTCCGGAGCATCCCTCCGGAGCATCCCTCCGGAGCGCCGGGCTCCCTCGCAGCCCAGGGAGACCCCTGCCCTCCCGGGAAACTCCCAAATCTCTTGTAGGCCCTTCCCTTAAGGCACGGTTCATTAATACACAAAGTGACAGCCAACAAATCTTCTTCCCCCAATCCAATAGCCGACACAGACAGCGGGCTTTCCCTTCGCACCCCTCCTCAGAAAAAGGCCGCGCTCCTGCCCCTGCAGGAGCCGAACCCCCCCGGAACGCTTATTAAAATACCAGGGCCTCTAATTGTCCGGCTGAGCTACATTGCTGAATGAGGAAAGCAAATTAGCCACTCATTGGGGAAGGTTTTTATACTGAGACGCAGATGGTAAATTCTTGCTCTGAGTTTGTTGTGTTGGTCTGTATTTATTTGTAATTTGACTGCCTAAGTAAGACCATAGAAATGCACGTTGTTAATACCTAAGAGGTCACGTAATATAACGGGGCTCATACCTTGCATGCTTCTGATGTTTACAGAACCCTACGAAAAGACATTTGGAAAACCACGTTTTCGCAGTACTACTTATTTTTGTCCTGGGAACCAAGGGAAAAATTCAGTGACAGCTACATTAGTTAAAACCAAAGAATAACTTTATAGCTCTCCCCCTTCGCAGCTAATGGAGTTAGACATTCATGTAAACACTTGTGAATCTTATTGTGGGGATGTTTTCATGGGGGGAAAAAAAAGTGGGGGCTACAAGAAAGCAGAAAAAAGGCTCTCTAATGTAAATCAGAAGAGATGCATTTTTTTTCCCATAGCACTCATTCAAAGATCAGCAGGTTTTATTTTGTTAAAAATGGAGAATATGTCAGTTGCTGTGAGGCCAAGATGTGATCTGTGAGCTCTAGGGTAGCATTTTAAAACAGAAGATGCCATCAAAAATCCGTATACTTGCTTAGCACTAGTACTCAAATTCCACAAGGTGATTTTCTTTACAGTACAAAGTTTATCAATGTATTTCCCCCTCTCTAGAATATCTGCTTTTAGCTGTTGATAAAGCACTGGGGTTTTTTAAAGTCTAATTGACATTTAGATTGTCCAAGAACCACCTGAAGATGTTTTCGTTAACATTTTTGTTTGACTAGGCTGAAAAAGGGTTAAAAGTAACTATAGTCTCACAGTCAACAGAAAGCTATTGAAATGTTTGATTATCCCTGCAGCAAAGAAGATAGTAATACAACAGTAACCTCTCTTGGGGTAAAGTCAAGATTTAATAACCTAGGACCAAAGCAATTGTTCAAATCAAACAAAAGGAAGTTCAAAATATTTTCAAGTACAATCTATTTCCTTGTGTTTATTTTGATCAAGATGCCCTCAGATAAATAGCCTTCTTCCATGGGAAGGCAATAGAAATGTCACCACTGACTCCAGGGAGACCAGGATGGATGCCTGGACATCATGTGGGAACATTAATTTAATATTCGGCAAAATAGTGCAGTTAAAGAGTCAATATTCGCTGTCCATTCTCTCCCTGTTTTGTCAGATTTTTTTATTATTACTATTTAATCAAATCACTGTCCTAGAATTCAGTGATGGAAAAGATCTGGCAGATTGAACGATCCGTCTTCCCTTGAATGCAGTGTTTCTTTGAGTGTTTTTTTACTGATGCCTCGGAGCACAGTTTTTTAAGTGTCCCAGGTGATAAGGGCTCCTTAAAGAGCCTTACTGCACGTTGTAATGGATCTCTGACTAAGATCAAATCCTGCTGTTCCTTGCTATGCAGGAAGTCTTTCCAAATTAGTCTAACACCAGGGCCGAGCACTGTGACTAATAGGCATAACTGCACTGTTCATGCTATCTTTAAGGCAGGTTCAGC
>NW_010551670.1:2042-4550 GCF_000687285.1 Phaethon lepturus
GCACCAAGAAGATACTTGTTATTCCATGGCATAAGGGGCAAAATCTTAGAGAAAAAACACCAGGGAATGGATTTGAGAGTTTAAACCCAAAGCATAAATAATTACGCAACAATGCTTTACTCCAGAGATACTTTGTCAATAACAACACTAGATAAAATGAAGGGAAATTAAAAACTACTTAACAGCAGCCTCAAGGGAAGGTACCTGCACTTCAGGTTCTTCACATGCTTCTAGACCAGTGTCACTGAGTTTGGACTAAGCAGAAGAAGCAGCTGGGACCCTCAGTGTTAAAATCTGTGAATCTAGAAAAACGTCAGGTCCAGAGGAAGCAGATACATTTTGGTTATCGCTGGCCGTTAGATCTTATCAGCTTCACCCAGTGTTGTGTCCAGTAACTTGTGTCTGATAAATGCATGATTTCCAGGAAGGCTTAAAAGCAGCAAATAAAAGTGAATTAGACACTTCCCTGGGCAGTATCTTACCAGTGAGTGTTTTCCTTCACTGGTGAATTTGTCTGTCTCCAGTTTCCAGCTATTTGTTCAGGCTGTGCCTTTCCCCACTAAGTTGCAGAGACCTTCCACATCTCACATTTCCATCTCTGGAGGGTATTTCAAGTTGTAATCCAGCCCCTTAAGAAAGGATACGCTCCAAGACAATCTTGTACGGCACTTTGGGGTTTCAAAACATAAGGGTGGAGGGGAGGGTCTCTTCTCCATGTTCTTCAAAATTTCAATATCCCTTTGCAGAAAAAAAAAGAGACAAGAGTGTGACAGGGCATCGTTACCCTGCCTGGATATAAAGTTGAGGGAATGGTTTGTGGGGGAAAGGATGGGAGTAAAAGTGTAAACTGAACGGTTGTGAGAGAGAGATCCCAGAAGCCACATTTTGGTGTTGGCTGAAGATGAAATTTTGTTTTGTTCAGTGGTCACACAGAATTTGCTGTTACCTGTTTAAATAAACATTGCTGTAAAGCTTTCTCTTTTTTTTTCTTAATGCTGGCTGTTGGCCTTCAAGATAGAAAGAAACAATTCTTCTTAGAGAAGAGAGAGAAAACATGTGAAGCCCCACTGAAAAAAAAAAAAGTGTCAGGGTTACCCTGTACTTCAGTGAAACCCAAGGGAAGGCTGTTGCAGTCCCTTCCCCGCAGTGCCTTGTTGAGGGTGGGTGTGAGACCTGTACCCTGTAGACCAGCCTGCCCGGGCATCCGTAGCCAATACTCTGCCCAGAGAAGTTCCAAGGGCCAAAGAGGTCCCCAGGGCTGGAGGGATCCCAAGGACCTCCAGGAGTTCCTCGAGGTCCTGGTGACAGGAGCTGTGGGTCACTCCTACCAGCAGCGCCCAGGTGATCGTAGCTGCACAAGTGGATCCTGGGAAGCGAAACTGCTCCTGAAAAATGAATGCAAGCCTCCTTCCCAGTATAAACCAGAGACTGGCTGCCAATGTGGGCTTCTTATCCAGATCTCACTGCTGGGAAACTATCAATCTCTACAGTCATGTTCATTTACTGTGACACTTGTTTTAGCCCCGGACAAAGAATGTGTTTGATAAAATGAGGGCAATATCTTTTTCGTTTATAGAGGCAATTAGCTACACACTCTCTGTTGTCAGAGCGACACAGCATCAATCACGGACAGAGATCGGTTTCTTTAAAAGTTGAATTCCCTGCTGTTGGCCCTGCCTGTGCTTTAGTCACATGCATTATGTTTACTTTAGGGAGGAAAATGTGTTTCATTCTGGCAAAGAGAACAAAATGCTTTGGATGAGGGCTCCTTTGTCAAGGGAAGACAGAATATTCTGATGCTTTAGATAAAAAGAGGAGATAAGGTACCTGATTTGCTGCTGCTGCTTTAATCACGGTTATTACGGCTTATTGCGACACGGTCCACTGAAGTCTATGGGATTGTTGCTTTCTCATGGCACAGCGTGCCCCTCAATTTTACAGCTTTCCCCTCAAACATTAGATTAATCAATAAATCGCCGTATGCTTTTTTAAATTCCCTTGTGCATGAACCTCGGGGTGAAACACGGCTTCCCCCCTCCAGCATTTGTCTCTTCTGGGTAACTTGGCAGGCTGCAGATTTTTGTCTACTTTTCTAAGTTTCCAGCTTTACCGCCCATGAAAGCTTACCAGCAAGGTAAATAGATAAATGCCAAATTTCGGGGGTCATCCCTGGCCAGGAGAGACCCAGCGCTCATTTCTTGGCTGCTCCGCAGAAACTTCAAGCGGACAACAAAAAATAAGGCGGCGATGCGTGGAGGACATGGCCCTTCCTTCCTCGCCTTGTTTCGGACTTTCGCTGGACTATTTCACTTTAAAGAGCCGGCAGAGAGGGTCGAGGGCCGCGCCGCGCAAAGCCGTCAGCATTCCCTTCTGCTGCGCGGGGAGGGGACGCAGAAAACGGGTGCGGTTTTGAAAATATTTCGCTGTTATTTAGGCCAACTCGGTGGAGGCTGGGAGCTTGCAAGCCCCCGTGAGGGCACTGGCGCTGCGCGGCTCTGCGCGGTAGGG
>NW_010551671.1:0-3514 GCF_000687285.1 Phaethon lepturus
ATATATATATATATGTATCTCTCACGGCTCAGGTCGCCATGTGCACGTGGGACATCAGAGGCAGCTGCTGCCCCTCTCTGCACCTTCTCTACCCCTTCTGCAAGGACCAGCAGGGGGAGAGCCTGGGACGGGGGCACTTACCAGCACCGGCCCCCCGCTCTCCTCTCGAGTCTCACGTATTGAATTTAGGCTCCCTCCTTCAGGCTACATGAATCATTCCTGCCATGAACTCGTGACCCTGGCTCTGTAATGTGGCGCGTTGCTCTACCAGGACCATACGGCAGATAACGCGCAGCTACTTCGGTCTGCGCGAGACCCGACATTCGAAAAGATGCACTGAATTAACACAAGACAGTGCATATCGCAGCGGAGTTCAGTGTGCGCTGGGAATAAAATGCTTGGGTAGTATTTCCTAAATTCGGAGGAAAAAGCTAAATCCGTGCCCTCTCCTATTTCACTCTGATTGAAGAAGTAAATAAAATAAAATAGGCTTACATGAAAATGTTGTCTGTATTAGTGCCGTGTTATTTCTGCTTTACCAGCAAGCTGAAAAAAGTTGTTGTATATTTTCTTTGTATTTCCTGCCTTGGTCTTGCGTATCTGGAACTGAGCTCCTTCTTTAACAAGAGTTTCAAAGTGCTACGTTCAGTTTTGGTTAAGCTCCATTTCAGCTATATTTTTCCACGTTTGCCGATCTTAGATACAATACTGCCTAAGAAGGGTTCTTGTAACAGGCTGAAAAAAATGTTACTAATTTGGAGTTAGCGGGTTACTCTTGCCCAACCACAAACCCAACGGCGATGGCAGGTAAGAACATCCCAATGATGTACAGGAAAACATACACAGCATCATGGTCTGGTCTACCAGTTACAGTAAGGTCATAATTAGTTACTCTTTTAATGGCTCATTTGATTTAATACTGAGGTATTGTCTTGCAATTACATGTGTCAAGTGGAACGAATACCCAAGTTCGGTTACGGAGGTATCTTTTACGGCAATGGGTTTAATAAAGTAGCTGCAGTGCCACAAGTGACTAATAATAAATATACTTCTTTTTTTCTGACAATGGCAAAATAAGTATTCTCACAGAAGTGGCTGGCATGTGTAACTTGATGAGCTCACTTAAATAGTTCGACTCTGGATCAAAAAAGCAAATTATACTCACTTGAATAGTTCGACTGTGGATCAAAAAAGTAAATTATATAAGTGGATACTGCAAGGCAGAAACATGTGGACACAGCTGTAGTGTCATGTGTCACAGCTTTGCTCCGTGCCAGCTGGCATCGGCACAAAGGCAGGCCAAGCCAAACAATTCCTGTTATTCATAACAGCAAATGTGCATTCAAAACACACAGTGCGGGCTTTATAAAATAACTTGGTATTCAAATGGATCCACACTGTGGAATTGTTTTTTAATCACGCATCGCTGTGCGCCAGGCCGATATGCCAAATTGCCCTAGTGGTCCAGAAGTTCTTGTCTTTACCCAAAGCAGTGTAAACGCAGGTCTCGGCCCGCGTATCTATGGGCTATTTGTGCTTGGGGTTCGCAGCCTTCCTTGTGCGCTCGGTAAATAGATGCGCACCCTCCGCGCATTAAATATTCAGCCTTTCAATTAACAAGGGTGCACAACATGCACATTTACGCCTATATTATAATCAGAACTTCCCTAGCATAGCAAATCACGTCATTAAGAAGTCTAGTTAGCGAGAAAGCAAGCAGTTAGGATAGTTTCGCAGGCAAACTCCTTCTAGACTGCATTTATATTTAGAACTTAAATATGAAATGCCAGAGGTATTCACTGTACTCCTCTATAAGGGGACCTCTTCCAAGTATGCAAATAGGCTCAGCGCATCTAACCTCAACGGGGGCTTCATGAAATATGTCCCTACTGATGGAGAAGAAAAAAAAAAAAAAAAGGGAAGGGGAAAGGGGAGTTCAATTCAGCTCTTTTCATTGCTATTGAGACAACTCGTACTTGAAAAATCTCCCCTGCCTCTCTCAGCCATCAGCCTCTTTCTCCTTCCCAGCGGTCCAAATCAATATTTTATTACTGCAGGATCCAGCCTTACTTTAGCATATCTTAAGTTTCATCATACCGAGTGAATGAACACTGACCACAGAAGGTTACGGCTGAAGCCATGCAAAAATAAGAATTTTTAATAACATAAAGCCCAGGTCCTCAGAAGGTGTATGTCAACATCGCCACTCTGAAGTCCCTGGCAACCTGCTAACATACACCAGGTAACAATCTGGTAAGAATCTGAGAGTTTAAATATAGCTAAACTTAAAATAATATTATGTCCCTTCCAAATTTCCCCTCCTTAAAAAAGAAAAGACCCCAACCCCACGTTCTCCCGCAGAGCAGGCCCCTCGGTTACTTCTAGGAGAGCCATCAAGCGCTTCATCTCGGCGGTGCCAGAAGGGCGCGGGTGGGGGCCGGGAGCAAGTATTTCCCTCGGAGCAAGCCAGGGAAGCTGCATTCCAAGGAGAGGGAATATTCGGATCCTTGACCACAACGCCACAGAGCCTTCTGCTGATTACGGCTTACTGCTGGCTCAAGGAGCTTTGCGTGTGTGCTCCAGGCCGCCTCTCCAAGTCCGATCACTTTAGCTAGAAAAGGAATAATGAGCTTTCCGAGCAAACAAAACAGATGCGGAAGGCTCAGCGGTAACACCCCCTTTTTTCACCTTCTCCAGCCTGTAGCTCCTTGCTGGAGATAATCGGGCGCAGCTTCTGCTGGGCTCAGTTGACCTCGATCCGGGGAGGTCTCACAGGACGACACCACGCTCCACCTTCCTGAGGATCTGGCCCCTGGGCTTTTTCCAAACCAGGCTTTTATCCACGCCAAGAGCGAGAGACCTCTTTTCCTAGGAAACATAAATAAAGGGCTGCATATGGAGGCGATGGGGAGGGATGACATAGCTTCTATTACCTTGTTTACAGTAGCCACTCTTTAATGTCTGGTGCCTAAGACTTGCCAAGTAGCATTCCAGTTTTTCCCCTTTGGAAACGGAGACGAAGCAAATTCCACTAACGTGTTTTTTTTCTGTGCATCTTTTATAGCCCGTCTTCTTGAAAAGTGGCCTTTTTCCCATCTTCGGAGTGTAATTGGTACACGGGTTAATAGATACCAGACATCTCCTATCAGGCAACATGGTTTAAATAGGCACATCATTAACATGGATTACTTAGGCCATGTCTCCTATTGAATTAGTGGTCTGCAGGCCAGCTCCAGGGAAGGGTTTGGGGGCCTGTACGCTGGGTATTGAAACATCTAAACTTTGGCCCCAACCTCAAAAGAAAGTGTGAAACGCCTTGGAAAAAGTCCCAGCTCTTAGGCTTTAACTGACGTTAAAAGCAAAGCTCCTGCAGACATCCAGAGGACGATTCCGCTCCAAACTGTAACGGCAACGGGGCGAACTCAAGTGGGAGTTTTTAAAAGGAGTTTGGGACTTCGGTTTAACCCTTTCCCAGCCAGTACTGCTGCCAGCTTTATTACCATCGACTTCAGCA
>NW_010551671.1:3545-14629 GCF_000687285.1 Phaethon lepturus
CCCTTTGGAAACCCTATTCCCCGTTTGAGTATGCAAATCTTTTGCAGGGTGCTTTGAAAAATGGATCTGAAATGTCTAGTGAAAGATTAGACCAGACAGAGAGACCGGGCACGTCTACCAGATGTCTGCAGATGGTCCCGAAGCCTTTAGCCGTGAGCGGCACAAGTCCGTATGGTTGTGCAGGCAAGGCTGGATGACTAGTTCTCCTCCTTTTTGCAGGAGGAGGGAAAGGACACAGTAGCAGCAAGGAGAGGTGGTCAGTGTAAAGCCAAAATCATCCTCCCTTTCCCAATGTTAATGACTTCAGGTATTATTAAGACTGGGAGAGGTTTTCATTCGTTGTTTTCTTTAAATACATATACATTTTTTTGCATAACATCTCTCTCAAATTTGTATTACGCTCAACAATAAAATTAATTGAGTTCCATGTAAACCAACAGATGTTTCAGCAACAAGGGGTTAGGGATTTTTTCAGTCCACATGCAATTGCTCACAGATGTTACCTGCCATATCTGAATGATTCTGTCAGACTTGCTGTTTTCTACGCAAAGTTAGCGATGAGCGAGCTTAAAAGCGGAGTTTAAAGCAAGGAACATGTAGCTGCTATCAGCTGACGTGTCGGAGCCACAAAGCTGGGACCTTCACCCCATGTAAGGAAACCAGAAATAGACATTTCAAGCATATTACTGCACATCAAGCCCTGGTTGAAACTCCTGCTGAGCCTGTTTATGACAGCATAATCCTCTCCAAAAACGGCTAATATAAAACGCTGTATTTTTATTTGGCCATGATGTAGTTATCCGATAGCGAAATTAGATTGACTGCACTGATAGCAATACCTACTTAACAGGGACACACGCATTAAAAAAAAAAAAAAAAAAGCAATGAAATCTCAAAAATGCCCTGCGATTCCTTTTTTCTCCATATTCAACTGTAATAGCTTTACTGAGCTGTGAAAAAACCATCTCTGGAATAAAGACATATTGTTACAGCCTCTGCACTCACCAACAAATGCTTATACAGTGTGCTTAACGTGATGTAAAGTGCTGGCAGGGCTGGACCCGCAATCCTGAGCTGGATCCGTGCTGTTACGAGGCGTGCTCAGCACCATAGCCCAAGGACCAGGCTGCGGCAAGCACAAGCCTACTGTCCTGCCGCGGTCACCAAAACCCTCCGCGGATACATCTCAGGGCGTGTGTAGCACTGAGGAAGGAGAGAGAAGAGCAGAAGCAGCTTTGATTCCTTCCCTCCGCTGTTAAAGAAGAAAAGGTGCACAGGGGACATTTCCCCACTTCCTCCCACCCCACGATTGCCACAATGAACAAGGTGATGAATTGAGTGGAGGTTCCTGGTCTCCCTTGGGAGAGTGTAGATTTAAACTCAGATCAGCACCAGTCATGACATCAGCTTTGTGCCTCCTCTAAGAAGAGAGGATATTTTATTTCTGATTAAAAAAAAAATAATTCTGAGTTTTCTGATCTGTTTTGGTTGCTTCTTTTCCGATTCTGTTAATATTATTCTTAAAATACCCCTGGAAAAAAACAGGCTCACCATCAAAGTCTGTCTGAGTTACACAGGTAAGGCAAAGCAGGAAGGCAAGTGAGGTACATTTTGTTGGCCTCAGGTGGCTGCAGAGATACAAGGTGCCTGAATTTGGCTGACCTCATGCCCCAAAGGATGCTGTATGCAGTCTGGATTTAGACTCTGCAGCCCTACACATTCAGGGGGCTAAGCTAGGGAAGGCCTTAAGGAAGACAATTGTTTTTAGTTGCGTAATATTCTAGAGGCTTTTGAAACATCTTGGGTTTTTTGGACTGGTTTCACTGGAAATGGTGTGCAGCTAGCATGGAGCATTTCTGAGCAACACAGAAGATGTGGCAGGCACGGGGACCCAGGTGTGACGACCACAAGAAGGCAAGACAATCAAAGTACCTACTAGCTACAGTTGGTCATTTGTTTCCTTTAGTTTTGGGGCATTTGCCCTTCAGATTGCTTGCCTGGTTTTGAGAAGCCAGCCTGGGGCTGCAGCCATCAGGAACAGCTGCAGGAGTGATGGAGAAGGAGAGGAACTTCAGCAGTCCCCTCACCGTAGGTGCTCCTCTGCCAAGCGGCTTGATAGCTCCGACTAACTTCTGCCTACTGACCCACATCCCCCATCCCTTCCTGTAACATCACCTGCCTCCCGGTCTAGCTCCCATACCCCCATAGGAAGAGTTTAAAGAGCATCATCAAAACGTGCAAAAATCCTCAATTAGTACAGATAACTTCACGCTCGCAGTCACAGTCTTGATACCTTGAACCCTTTCTCCTGTTAGTCTTACCAGTTTTGATGGAAAACTGGAGGTGGTCTACAAGTCTATACTCGCGCAAAGCTTCAGATGACACAAATTCGTCTGTAGTTGTCTGCTAAGCAGTAATACAAGCGAAATCTAGTCTATAACTCTATAAAGCTATCCTTGTTGCAGTTTGTTCTGTTTTCCTTCGCTGCAAAATATTCTCTCTTCTGCTCATAATTCTTCTAGGACGAGGCTGAACTTTTTCTCATAACGCAAAAATGTGTTTTAATAAGACTAACAAAAAAAAAAAAAATTGGCCAGCATTCTCTGCAGCAGCTAATGATTTTGGGCATCCAAGACTATATATGTGCTGATTTTAAAGAGGACTGATGCCCTGGCGTTTTAGGAAAAATTTCGCCTGAAGCCAAGTACCTAAAATCATTAGCCAACGCTCAGCAGCGAGAAGAGGATTTTGTTTTGCAAAGACAGGCTGACAAAAGCATCCAGCCAAGCTGAGACTGAAGTGGAAGAGACGCCGGTGAGAACCCTTCAGTGAGTAATCGAAAAGATTTCTGCACGTTGGGTTTGGAACCCGGGTAACAAAAGCTCCCAGTCGCCCTCCTTGCCAGGCCCGGTGTGACTCCAACCCAACGGCTCCTACTCGTACAGACACTACGGGGTCCCTCTACGCTACCTGGCTTTGCCCGCTCCCTGCTGCGGCGGCGCTGGGCGGGCATCCCACCCCGCGCGCTCCTTCCCCGGGAGGAACTCGAGGTCTGACAGCCAGTGAGGTCACCCCCGGTCTCGCCAAAGCCTGTATGCCATTACAATGAAGTAATAATGTATTTATAACACACCTAACCACTGATGGCTTCTATTCCTTTTGGGCCTCCCCCCCCCTCCCCACCTCCCGCATTTGCACAGATGTTTTTTGAGAGCTGGTCTCCAGAAAGAGCCTTGCAGAAAACAAGCTATGTCTGTTGATTCTGGCTGGCTTTTATAACGATAGTTGTTAGCACGCAGGATTTATGTTTCAAATATCATTTTAATTTCTTGGGCTGCATTTTTAACCACAAAATGTTAATTCAATGGTGTACTATAAATGCTGCAGCTCCTTTATAAAAATGTAGGACAAGCTGTTTCTAAGGAAATATTCCGAGAGTCTGATTCATAGAAATACGACTCACATACATTTTCCATGGAATTTGCTCTGAAATGTGTGGAATACACTCTACAATAAATTATGTACTTTTGTGATTCATTAAATCCTCTCCCTGCTCGCAAGTAGCAAGATCTTCATTATACACAAAAAAGTGCAATCAGCCAAAACCAGCGACGTTCTCTTTCTTATCATATTCAGTGGATGCTCTCATTTCTGAAGTTAAAAAAAAAAAAATTAAAAAAATAAACTATGAAAGCATTTAGGGAAAGCGCATAAGTTAAGCTGGCATCCAGCTTTAATTTACACGAAGGCAAATTAAGGATATCTACACACGTAATTACTTCCGTGTTCAGTTGACGGAGTTAGGGCTCAGAATGACTCTCATAAAAATCACGGTGATTATTAGGAATGGATGACTACTGAAAAAGACATTTCTAGGAATATTCGCTCTCTTGTTATTTTTCTTTTTATCGCTTTGTCCCAGCAACGCTAACGCTCCTTTTGTGCTTCCTACCAGCGTATGTTTACCTGGGATGTGGTTTCCCTGGCATGCATCTTCGTGAAAAGAGCGTTTTCAGGTGTCACCTCTGATATTATTCATGTGCCATTTCAGCTCGTACGTGTTCACATTAGGAGCGCTTACCTGACAGGCAATTAGGGAGCAGAAAAAAAAAAAAAATAAAAATTGTGTGGCTTATTTGGCTGATGACATTTAAACAACTTTAACCAAATAGCTTGGCTAGCAAAAACCCACATACCAACCTGCTTGCAATCACTTCAACGGGATAAATGATCCCCTTTGCCCTTGCTAGGATTACAGACACGTTGAAAAGGGATATTTCTGCACTCACACAGACTTCAGCTTTCACCTGTCCTGCACCACTTTCCCAATGAAACAATTTCTCTTGAATGCCAGTATCACCAGAGCTCAGTTTAATCATTTTTTCCTCTTGCTGGAAGTAACACCTCTGAAATACCCCTTGTCTGCCTTTCTGCACCCCGCTGCCATTTGTCTCGGCGAACGTCGCAGGCAGCCGCCCGCCGGTGGCTTGCAAAAGGGGAGGCACCTGGTAGCGCTGCCCACCAGCACCGGCCTGGGGGAGGTCAGGATCCGGCCCTTGGACACTACCAGGTGCTTTGTGCACAGTCGGCAGCCGTAAAAAAAAAAAAAAAAAAAAAGGGAAAAAAAAAAGGGGGAAAGGAGGAGGAGCGGACGGCGTGGCTTCTATTTTGAAGGCAAGGCTCGGGCTGGAAGTACCCTACAATCACACACTTTGTACAGAGAGCCAAGATGCATTCTCTCTGCACAAAGGAAAATAAGAAATATAATTTCACCATTCTTTTTAAATGTCATGTCCCAGCATATCAGACGCATTTCATCTTCAGATCATCCCACCATGCTCCATTAGCTACCAGAAGATGCGAGCCAGTGCTACCACCACGACAAACTCCCAGTACAACCATATCATTTCAATTCTTCACACATTTTCTTCCCGTGCACACAATGCCGTCGGTAGCTCAGTAAAAGTCTCCTCTCTCCAGTCCACTGCCACGGGCTACCAGGCTGAAACAAAGCTCGGTTTCAAAGCCGAAGCATAATGACAAAGCGGGAGGGAAAGCATAAAAGAAATAACCGGCGATAGCTGTGCCTGTGTCTCCAGAGCTTCTCCTGGCTGGGGACTCGACCCAGGGTGGGCCACCAGCTCCGCTGCCCGCCTTCCCCGTCCTTCTGGGATGCGCAGTATTGAAATGCCACCTCTTGAAGAGCCACATGGTGAAGCAGGGCGGGCTGCCAGCCCGAAAAATGTCAACATGTGAAAACCTCAAGGCCCCTGCAGCGGAGTTTTCTTTTGTCCCGTTTTCGCTTCTGCTAATACAGGTTGGGAAATGCGCTGGCTGAATGGAATATATTCGGGGCAGGAACCACCTTTTGTCCTCGTTTCAGACCGTACCCGATGCATTGGGGTCATGACGCCCAAGGTATGAGCCTCTGTGGCAAAATAAAAAGGGAGTCATAAAAAAAAAGCATCGCAGCACAAAACATGAGGTTCCTGAGAGGGGAGGCAGGGAGGAGCTAGCAGTATCCCTGCCAAACAATCTGTACCAGGCAAGAAAGCAGCAGGTAGCTGGTTCCCCGGATGGGACGGAGAAATAACGGCTGGATGAAGAAGTGGTTCGGAAGTCGGATTGCAAAAGTATGTGTAAAGAGCTCTCTAACAGAAAGAAACGTGCAGAAGGAGAAAGAGGGCAGCAAGAGGAAGAGAGGAGGAACAGTTTTCCTCTCTGGAGAGGATTTCAATCCAAGCGATGTTTCAGCCAGTTCCCCTTTCTCCGGTGAATCTGGACCTGACTTTTCACTCTCTGCACCTTGGCTAGTCGTTTGCAATCGTACAAAGCCGAGCCAGAAATAAATAAAAATGTTCTCAAATTTGGCAGCATTTTACACCTCTTTGATTAATGCAAAACAGAGTTGCAAGGTTGGCCAATTTTTTTTCCTGTTGTGAGGAAAACACACATATCTCACCAGTGCAACCATCTGTTGTGTATCTCACTTGGAAAAAAAAATGATGGCTACTGAGGAATGTCACTATTCTGAAATACCACTTCAAGGGGGAAGAACGGTCTTAAAGGACATCAAGTTGAAGACAAGAGGGTGCCACTAGCATGGCAGAGAAGTCTGTAGGATATCTCCACTTCTCCCACCATCCTGTCCCAAGACATTATTCTGGGAGGTCAGACCTTGAAGAGCATCGCCAACAGCCGATCATAAGTGCTATTAGCCTCTAAAGAGGCTTCAAGACATGAAGGCTTGCACTGTGCCTTGCTCTAGGGCGGCTTAGGGTGTTGTTTGGTTCGGGATTTCTCCCCCCGCCTTGATTAGGCAGATATTGATGCTACTTGTCAGCTACATGTTGACCTGTTTGGACAAAGCCCAAGACATGTCCCAGGCATCTGTAGTGCTCTTATGGCTGATGCTAATGAGTAGCTCTGGGAGGTTATAGCAATGGGCCAACAATTGTGTGGGCTTCCCAAAGGAGCCGCGTTCCCTGTCCTAAAACCACCCCTCAAATTTAGGTTGACCAAACTTAGAAAGCAAGCAGGTTCTGGACATTTGTGTAGTGTCTCTTTACACTGTGCAAGGTCTGTGTGAGAAGACATAGCTTCCTACTCCCTCAGGACCACAGCATCTGTTAAACAGATCTTATATTTTAAAAATTGAGAGAGTAGGATAACCTCCTTTTGAAAAGCACCTGAAAATATTTTGTGCCATGAGCCTCATTTCTGTATTCATCTTTGAGCAGTGGGTCCAAACAAGGCCACACTCCCTCTCTTTTCCGTGTCTCCTTCATCCACCCGTCGCTTTATCTCTCTCAGAATTCTGCACAATAAAATAAATTATACAACTGAAATGTAACAAAGCTAATATATATATATATCTATATTTTTAACAACGCTAAATTGAACAGACTGGTTTGAGTTTTTACATTTCCTGAGTACTTACAGGTACCTGCAGAGGAGCATAAGGACTGGCAGGACATGGAACATGCTATCCTGAAGTAAATGCATCACAATAAAACATGTTTTGATACTGCAGCTTGCAAAAGTAATATCACAAAGTACTTTACAAGAAGTGAGTAGAAGTTTAAGGGCAAAGAAATTTTGAGGGCAAAGTTTTAAGAGAATGAGAGACTCAACAGTATACTCCTGAAAAAGGAAAACTGGGGAGGGGGTTGGGGGGGAAGAAGGGAAAGTTCTCTATCGACCTGACCTAGATTTAAGTGTTTGTTTCTTGCAAAATCAGACCAAACACACACAAATTTATTTAGCCTGAAAACGAAATGTTCCATTAGATCTGAAAAAAAACATTTCTTATAGACGCTTGTAAGAAAAAGCAAACTACCTAGAGGGTTAGGTTTTTCACACCACTGCTGATGATTTGTCCTGTAGTTCAATGAGTAGAGTGATGATGCTTAACCGGTTTGTGACCCAAGGTCCAAGTAAACTTGCATATAAAACCAAGTAAAAGTAAAGAAAAATTCCCCCTGCCCCAGTTTTTTTTTTTTTTTTTCAATTTGCCATTTCTTTGCCAATTTGGATGTGCACAAATGCACATGCATGGCTTTTAAAAATACATTTACAACAGTTTTGTGGAGCAGAGCAGGTCTCCTATGGTCTCTAAACCCACAGCTGAAGAGCACTGATCTGAAGAGTTCACTGAGATCTCAGAGACCTTCTTTGTCTACCTCCTGCAAGACACCTCTAAACAGCAGCACAGAGCATTCACCTACTGTTGGGGATTTAAAAATAATTTTTATTAATTAAAAAAAAATAAAATAAAGAAGCGGGACATCTCCACAGAAGGTATCAATGTTGGCTTCTCTCTCAAAATGAAACGGTCTGGGGATTTAAGCCACTCACCCAGGACCAAACCACACATTCAAACCATGCTATGACTCTGCTAGAGCAGGATTTTGGTCCCAATGCCTCCCACATCCTTGCAAAAATATCTTAATCCACCAAGCCTTAGGCAAGGTTGCCATGAATTTCTTTTGCTGGGGTTGTCCCTTTGTCACCTATAATTAAACATTCATGAAGAAAGGAAGAGTCATGTTTATGGGTGAGGTCATTTATGTGTATTCTGTTCCCTTCAACAAGTCTGAGGCAAGTGCTGTAAGAAGCAGCCAACCCTTCGTTTTCTGGCAATTTTATGAAAAATATCTAGCCCCAATTTTGTTTTTTTCCCAGCCAGTTCGGAATGAAATTTGTAAGTATTTTCAGAACAACCAAAATGTCACTAATTAGCCTTCAATGCTTAAAAGCAATTCAGTTGTCTGTTCGATAACGCAGAGAAATTCAACTGGACCATTAGGACAAGCAAGCAACTCAAGACATCCTTACTGGCTCGGGCCAAACAGAAGGAGTACTAAGGAAAAAGAAAAAAAAAAAAAAAAAGTGGAAGAGGTAAATTTTGGGTGAATAGGAGTTAGGCAAGAAGAAGAGGTGATGGAGAGCTCTGCAGCAAGCCAGCTTGAGTTGGATGGAGAAGCCAGGGAGAGTAGGGCAAGAATCTGCGTGGGGGCCATTGCAAGGCCAGGGAACCTGCAGAAAAAACAAACTCCGAACAGCAGAGTTGGACCTGTTAGTGTTTCCAAATGGATTGCCCTCGGTCTAATGCAGAAAAGCAGAAGCAAAGGTGGATTTTTCTATTACGTACTTTGCTCCATAAAGTGGCAAAAGCTCTCAAATGTTTATGAGAAGGGACAAGACTTCCCCAAAACGTGGACTAGGAGGTGTGGCAGGGGCCAGGCATGGGAGCAAGTTGCACCATCTCTGAAAACAGTGTGCTTAATGAACACCCTTCTGTGACCCACAGGGAACTCCTTGAGCTCTCCTCCAGTAATGTAACTTCACAACACCTTTTGGCTGTGAGCCATGATGGAGGTTTCTGCGATGATAGAAGTCAGGGTCCCATAGCGTTTGGGGAGACGGGGCCATGGCCCCATCAGCTCTGCCATTAATCCATCCTTGGGCACAAATGACAAGAGCCGAGTGGGACATAAAAATGCCATTTGCTGCATCTACTGGTAAGCGTACTTCATCGTGTCCCTGGGATGCTTAGGCAGAGCTACTTTTTCCTTTCCTGATGAAAAGTTCTTCCTAAAGTCTGGAAATTCCCTTAAAAAAAAAACACACACAGACAAAATATGCGTAGGAAAGCTGTGATAGGTGGCACACGAAGTTTTAGGCAAGCTGACTGATGAAACAGCGAGCAATACCACAGCCTATAAAGGGCCAGAGGTCTTTCCTATGGGCACAAACTTCACAAACCTACTGGCCAACTAAAAAGAGTTGAAATTATGTTTGAAAAAAATACAGACAAGACAGACACAGATTCCTCTGCTTTGTGACAGCAAGCACGAGTCAGGAACGTTCAAGGCACTTAGATTTTTAGCTGACAGATAGCCTCATGAAGGCAGTCAGATGACGGATTACCACAAAACACCAACACAACCTGAAACCTACTGCTAGTCAAACAAATTTTTAAAAAAAGGAAGGAAAATTCTTGCACGTAAGGAGAAAAAGGAAAGGAAATGGCTCTTCTGCAAGATGTAATCAGAAATCATTTTGGCTTCACCAAGCGTTTTAATCTCCTGACACAAAACAGGGAATTGAGTAGTTCTGTGCTGATCTTGTGGATGTATGATATGTCCAACATCCCTGGAAGGAGAATTTTCTTGTGTGATGTTGAGCTGGGTTTTGGTGAACACGAATTTAGTGGGAAATGGATGTTGTACTGTCAAAGGGTTTCACAGTCTAGACCTTACTTGGTAATTAACTGAGCAGCGCAACTTCATATGCTTTCACTTGAATATTATCCTTCCCAGTTCTGTAATTCGTCCTTGCGTTAGCTGAATTTTCTTTCCCCCCAATACTGAAGACTCAAGCGCAACCGAATAAATGTAGATGAGTAAAAAGGTACTTTCCACTGAATCGCTACATCAAGATTGCGTATCATCTCCTGTGTTAACTAGAGGGGAAAAGACCGACGCGCTGTGCGTGATAATGAGTGAATATCAGTTTCTTGTGCAACAGCAAACAGTGCACAGTTATACGACCAAAACGCCAGCAAGAGAGGATCCTCCAGGTTGTATAGCTCTACCACTCCTTTTCTAAGTTTACAATCAATAGCCATCATTGCGAAGATCACCATGCCTTACTTCAAAAAGTTCTTCAGCAAAACCACAGATTGTACATAGCATGAATTGTACAGAATTAAATTTTAAGTATTTGGCTTAATTAATTTATGCAACTGCCCCTGATGCATATGCATGCACAAGTGACTGGAAGCAGTTGAGAGATGTGCAATGAGCCTAACAGCGAAACCAAATATTCTTGCAATCAGGACAGCAGCTTTTAAATAAACCCAAAACATTAAAAGAAGGTTGCTCTTCCCAGAAAAGAATTGCCCCCTTTAAAGAAACGCTAAATCACTAAAGAAAAAAACGTAGTGATAAAGAATCAAATGTAGTGATAAAGAATCCAGAGTTAACATCTTTCCCAAGTTGAAAGGCGAACAAGCCCTGTTGTTATTTGTTTCCAGATACGTTTGCCTGCTGCTACCTGTGCTGTGCCAGCAACTTGCGACAGAAACGCAGCAGAGTTGCAACGTTTGGATGTGAGGACGACCTCAGCTTGGTTCAGAGCACTATCGCTGTACCGAGGCAGGCAGCGTGTCGTCATACGCGCGCAGCTCAGGTGTGACAATAATCTAGTGTGAGGGCTGGTAACGATCCACATCCACCGGGCCTTCAAATTAAGAGGCAACTAATTTGCACGTGTTTAATTTCTTGAGTCTGAAAACTTAAAGAGCAGGAGGCAGCGTATCAGAATGGACGAAATCAAAGAACAAACTTTTTCAAACTCATATCACATAGTATCATTTCAATAATTCAGAAAAAAGTTCATCAAACTTTTCTTTATTCTTGCCTGCTGGTTTGCTTTGCTGTTTTTGTGAAGGGCTTTAACTAAGCACAGAAGATGGCTGCTCCTGTGGTATTTCTTTCTTTGTCAAGCTCATAAAAAACAAAATCTTAGCAAACACGCCTCCTTTTTTTTTTTTTTTTTTTAAATACACCTTGGTTTCC
>NW_010551671.1:14698-15036 GCF_000687285.1 Phaethon lepturus
AGAGCGCAGTGTGAACCCAGGACCTGCCACACTCTCTGAGAATGGAGCTGGGTGACAGTAGCTACACCAGGCACTGAGGGGTGTCAGGCATATTTGACTTCTTCGGATGAATCCAAAGCCCACTGACAAACTACAGACATCAGGGGATACGTGGGGGCGAAATCAGGCAAAGCTATAGTTATCTCTGCCTGATGCCATGCTTCTCAAAAAGAGACCCTGGTCTGAATCCCATGGAGAGATCCCTCACTGCTGGCTGGTCTGCAACGGGATCGCAGATTTGAATCCCAAATCCCACCTTGAACTGTAGCAGGTGCCTAGATGTGGCTCCTCTCCCACCA
>NW_010551672.1:0-8252 GCF_000687285.1 Phaethon lepturus
CTTCCAACCCCTACCATTCTGTGATTCTGTTGCGGCGGCAGCAGGAGGCCACCTCGACACGCAGCTCCTCAGCTCCACCCTGGAGTGAAACCTCTGAGTCCAAGAGACAAAGATCCCAACGTCTGGTACGCCCTGAGATCTTCTGGCCCTGTAAAGCCCCTGCCTTGGATGTGGGTGAAGAAGATGGGTGTGGGGTTTCCCCACACTGCCAGCAAAGCAGGATCAGATGGTGCTGGGAAAATGGAAAGCCTGGGAGACAGCAAGACCCACAGACAGAGCAAGCTACTCTCAACCAGTTTGTAAAGACTGGGTAATTCCTAGAAAAGCTCCATGAAAAGTGGACAGGAAGCCAAGACCCCAAAGCAGGGCAGGATGAGGCCTTTGTACTGATGGCCTTTACACAGAAACGCAGCAGTACAACCTCAGGCACAAAGGGCTCATGTCCTCTAAGCAGGAAGGCTGGAAGCTCACAAGATAAGCTACTCCCTCTGCACCCAGCCCTCATGCACAAATATACTAAGACACTACTAATTAAACCAACAGCTCCTAACTAATTCTCAGCTGTCCCCATCCTTCTGGGTCCATCCTTCAGTTCCTGAGACACAAATAGTCTTGGGCATTTCACAAGCCAGTGAGGCAAGAGCAGGGCTTACACCGAATGCTGGAGGCAGCAGCAGATTTGGCACGAGGTTAAGGATCGTCTAGGAAGGTTTTTATCTTCTTCCTTCCCAAGAGCCCACCACAGGGGCAGGAAGGGGATTCAGCCTCTAATGTGGAATGAGAGGAGTTGTCTAGAAGCGTAGATCATGCCTTCCATCTCAACTCAAACCCAAGCCCATAGCTGTGCCCCGGGAGGTGACTTGTCTGGAGCTGACACACATCGAGGAGCATCTCCCATACCAGCAACAGCCTCCAGAGGACTTGGCTGCTGCTCCTCATGACCCAGGGGGACATCCCACCTCCCGCAGCCTGCCAGGCCACCACACAAGTCACACCCAATACAGCTCTCTGCTCGGAGGCTGCGGACAGCCTCCCAGTGAAATACTGAGTCGCTGCTACAGTTTGACCTGTCTTTGTCCCTGTGCTGCTGCCTGCGAGCAATGCTCCTGCCACGCACAAGCCTAGCTGGGGCTCAGGACCACCCTTGCAGCCCCCTCTGCAGTGGCAACAAGCTTTAGCATCATTTAGCCTCCAGGAGCAAGATCTGCTGCTCAGCCATTCCTTCCCCAGCTTGGCACTTGCCCTCTGCACCCTGCAAGAGGCTGGACCAGCCAAATCACTCACAGCACTGGAAGGGACAGTCCCCCCTTCCTGGCCCTGGCCTTTCAGTGAGCCGATTTCCAGGACAGCAGCACCAGTCCTGCAAACCCCAGCTCAGCAAAACCCATCCTAAGGGCCAGAAGGGCCCGTTCTCCCTGGCTATAGCAACCGGGCTGTACTTGTCTGCTGCCAGGCTAAGGCAGGAGGACCCAGCTGGGTCTCCCACACAACCTGCAGGAAGCCCAGACCCACCCAACACAGCCCCACGCTGCAGGAAGGCCAGACCAGCTCCTCAAAGCAGCCTGTAAAAACTCCCTCTGTAGCAACAACAGGGGAGTGACGGCTCTGCTACGGGGGCAAAGTGACCCACAGCCATTATTTTGGCTACGCACAAGTTATTTTAGCCAGAGTCCAGCCCAGCGCAAGGAAGGGCACATCCACGCAGGACTGACACACGGAGGATGTCCTCATTCTAGCAAATGCCGAAGTTTCCGAAGGGAGACTGGGCAGGTATGCGCCTGTAGAAAAGTGGAGTAGCAAATCTCCTCCAAGTCCTTTCCCAGGCAGGTCGATCCTCTCCCCTCTGCATGCACGTCCGTCCATCAGGTTGACAGCAACAGGGAAACCCACATTTTCCAGCTCCTCCCCAAAACCAGGGGTCAATCTACATCCCAAGAGAAGAAAGCAAACCCTCGAGCTCCGGTTTAGAACAAACTCCTGTTCAAACTGAAGGCTCTCTCCTCCCTTGCAGAGCTGACAGGTTTATTTATAGCATCACAATGTTTTATCAGCACACTGGCTGCCCTTGGAGGAAGGGGGTCATCTCGCACAGCTGGAATGAAATCCCCAGTTGAGCCCACCTAACAAGGCTGACTTGCAGTGGAAAACTCACCGGTGAACAAGGCCACACGCGCTGCGGAAGGGGGATGACCACATGCCACACAGTCTGTGCCTTGGGTTTGCCAGTCCTGCTGCCAAAGGCAACCGCAGCTCCTTAGCAAGAGGCACAAAACGCCACGGGATCCGTACGCAGGACCCGACTGATGGGCTGCACCCCTTCAGCCCGGTCCCCACCACGCTACTGCTGCCACCACCACCTCACCGTTCACCAAACATGCTCCAGAAAGGACTCCCCCAGCATCCCCTTTCTCCAAAACTGCCTCTTGGGAAAAAAAAATAAAAAAGGGCAAGTTTGGGATTTTTTTTTAAGCTTCAGATTGATGTAGGTCCCGGTGCTGTGCCACCCAAGCAGTCTGGCAAGAGGGGTGGGGAGGAACGGGGTTACTCTGCCTTGAGAGCCCACAAGGGCAGAGGCGGTTGCACCGTAACAGCTGGGCAGCGCAGAGTCTGCGCGTGCGGTCTGGCGGGGGCGTACAGCCACACAACCATCGCTGCCCGCACCGTGCCACCTACCCCGGCCTCCCCGCGGCAGGCACCGGCGCGCCCACGGGCTTCCTGCAGGAACAGCCCAGGCTGGGCCTGGGACGTCCCTTGATGGTAGCCACGGAGGACGTGGGGAAGGAGAAAGTTGTACCTCAGACCAGTTTTGGGAGCCCAAACTCTTGCCCCATCCTAAACCAGCAGAACCGCTCCAGGCAACGCCTGCTGCCACACACGTGGCGGGGGTCAGCGATGCCTGCCCTCGGGTCCTTGGGCAAGGAGAGCAACCGTGCCCCACCACAGCATGCCGAGGGACCGGCCTCTTCCTCCCAAGCCAGCATGGCAGATGCAGACGCCCCTGTGTGCTGGGAACAGCCAGATCAGACAGTGGTACAGGAGGCACTGCGGGGAACTAAGTATTTGGCAGGGAGAGGCAGATCTCACAGCTCACTACGAATATCTCCATGCCAGCCACCCACCTCAGCGGCACTGCCAGCATTCACAGCCTTCTCTCCTAATACCCATCCCTCTGAGTATCAGGGGGGAAATGCAGAGAGGTTGCAGAGGAGCAGAAGGCTGGAGAAGATAGCGGCAGCCTTTCATGTGGATCTTCAACCGCCCTGGTGTGCGAAGCCAACTTTCAGTTTCAAGAAACTTCTTTCCTTTCTACTTCTCTGGACAGAAATTCAGAGTGGGAAACTCTGACCTGTTTGGAGTCTAGCACGCCTGCGCTCCTTCTAGAGCTATGCTTGAGACTTACTTCTGTTCACCCCATCCACGATAGAGCCGTCTGTGCTCTTCCTAGGATGGGACCGAGCTTCAGGCAGGGCTTGCAGCAAGAGTCACACGCAGTTCCCCAGCAGATCTCAGCAAATAACACAACTTCTGTCACTGCCTGCGCTCCCACCTCCTCGCCCTCCTTTCTGCACCCAGCGCGGTATAGCCCAGCTCCTCGGCTCACCCTGCCCCGCGGCCCAGATGCAGGTTGCTGCCAGCAGTGGCACCTCCGAGCAGCAGATACTGCCAGCTCGGTACAGAAACATCTTGTATTTGGGATCTCAGTCAGGTCCAGGAGAGTTTTACTCACGATCCCCTGAACAAGACAGATCCTAATTTATTGCCATCTTTCTCAGGGGACCCAGGAAACTGTAACTTGCTTTTGTGAGCCCTGGGCAACCTGAATTTAAGCAGGCTATGCTCTTCAAAGCAAAACAAGGCTGTACATACAAAAGCAGTCAGAGCATCTTAATCTTCAGTGTTTGGCCCCCAGAACAAACATTCCCACATTTCCCTGTGGGAGGGGAATGCAAGTCCCCGATGCCCAACCTGCAGCCAGACAAGTGGAGCAGAGCCAGCAGCTCACCCCAGCTCACAGGAATGCTGATGGACACCAGGACCTGCTTGAACTCAACACTTCAGCCAGCCAGGGACCACAGCCACCACCCTTCCTCAGGCTGAGCAGCACTGAAACAGAAGAGGGGAATCTCTTTTTTTTTTTTTTTTTACAGCTTGCCCAAACTGAAATAGGTTCCCACCCAGCACTTAGCACTACTTTAGGCCCAAGCAGTTAAGATATTCTGGTACACTTGACTTGGCCGTCTAAAAAAGGAAGAACCGGGGCAATATACCCCACCGCAGTCTACCACACAGCGCTGCAGGTCGCAGGAGGCATTTGCTGGGTGCTGTAAGACCAGTCAGGTCCACGGTGTAACAAACTGCCCCTTTAAACTCATTAAGAAACTCGACTGCTCTTCCCCAGCAAGTGCAAAGCCAGGCACCTTCTCCCACCTCGCTGGCAGAACAAGCCGGCGATTCACCCGACACGAGGAGCAGCCAGGGAAGGCTGAGCTCTCTGACGTCCGGGGAACACACCTCTGTTTGCAACCACCGCCAGCTCCGCTCTGTTCTTCCCACACCCCAGAGCAGGTTTAAGGAGCTCTCCCCGCCAGACAGCCCCTCTGCCCCCACCGCAGAAGCGTCACCCCTCCGCGCTGGGTGCAAAAGCCGCTGCAGGCAGATAAACAACCGACTGATCAGGTTTCTCTACTTACCACAAAGAGGTTGATTCACCAGAGCCTACTCCCTTTTCAGGCTCTTTCTAAATAAAGGCTTCAAAGAGTTCTGGAAATTCATGCTTAACAGGCTTACTGTAATGCCAGAGCACAAGGGTTCCTGTGGGCCAGACTGTGCTGCGGGACTGTGACGCTCATTTTCTTCCGAGACTCTCAGATACTCTTGTCTAGGAGTTAAGGCTAGAACAAGTCCTGTTGGCTGACACTCATTTTGCCAGATCCTCGCTGCCACCCAAAACACGACCCAACACGGGTCACCCGGTCTTCGCAGCAACAGCCAGCCCTGCAGATGCAATGCAGATGCTCAGGAGGGGAGGTGACGCTCCTCCATCCCCTCCCGGGGCTCCAGGCATGCTCCTGGGCATGAACTCCCCAGCACTCGCTCCCCATCCTGAGACGGGAACACTTGCAGGGTCAGCTCAGCACCTAGCTGGCCAGAAAAAGGCCTGTTTCAGGCTGGACACCCCCAGCACACGCACCTGGGGCTGAAAGGATCCAGCACAGGCAGTACAGCCATCACCAGGCATCCTGAGCGAGCCTGTGTCTCCAAAGCACTGAGAAGGACTAAAGCAGCAAGTTGAGGACTGCTCAGCCACCCTGGAAACAAGCAGTTTTGGCGTGAGGGGTTAGAGCCTGCATACCAGGAGAGAAGAGCATGGGGGACAAGCAGCCACGCGTAGCTCCGCAGTAAGGCTCGCTCACCCTGACGCTCCGCTCCAGGCACTGAACTCACAAGTCAGCAGCTAGAAATCACTGAGACACCTCCAAGCAATTCAGCGCTGCTGCAGCTCCCGGGCACAAGCCCAGAGCCAGCTCACCTCCTCCTAGCAGGGGAGGTCTCAAGCGCCTTTTCCTGAAAAGCCTTATTTATAAGCAGTAAAGCAACCGTGCATTTAGTGACGACTCATCCCGCCTGGGTACCGGCACGGGCAGGTTCTCTGGTGGGGAGGCGGGAGGACGCAGCGCGGGACGCTGCGACGGGAGATCCCAGCCGCCTCGCCTCACCTGCTCCCCACCGAAGATTTCACACGCCACAGCGAGCTCTCAAGCGTTGCTTTCACGCGTCTCAGTTGTCAAGAAAACCCCCTCCCCCAGCCCCAGCATCTTGGGAGAAAGCAGCCAGAATCCACTCCATTCCGCGTAAGAGCTGCCCCTGTGATTTTCTTTGATGCCATTCAATGCAAGCAGCTGGATTCTCTATTTATAGCAAGATCATCAGTTTGGAAAAACTACTTATGTTCTCGTTATTATCAGAGCACACGATACATAACAAATGCCCGCTGTGCTAGCAGTGCTACAAGTTGGTAAGACAGTCCTCACGGTCAGGCCAGACACCTGCAGAGGTCCAAGCAGACAGAAAAGGGAGCATTCAGCCCTAAGAGCAAAACCCCTGGACCTGACATTCAGTCCCATGCTGGCACTCCCCATCAAGAAGGCACCGACTCATACCCACACACTGAGCTTTTCTCCCTGGAGATGTTGCCTTCCGAGGCAGTTTTATTCAAGTCTTATTGCAGGGAGCATTTGGGATTAAGGGTGCGTTCGGGAGGGCTGGGCAGCAGCTCTGTCACCTCTGGCCTGAACTGCTGGAGCCAGAGCGAGCAAGAGCACTGTTCCGTCAGCAACAACAAAGGGTTGGAAGTCAGAAGCATTAGTGCTCCAGAAATGATTCATGCTTCTCGGAAACAGCCTTTTTGCTACGGATATCTGATAAACTCCGGTTTTTAATCGACATTAAGGTGCTCAAAGGTCGAGGTGTTTTTACACTAGGTCTCTGAATAACTCCAGACTGGCATTCGCTTGCCACCCTCACCTTGCTGAAGGGGTCCAAAGCAGCATCCATCAGGATCCACCCATATCCTCTCCACCACCAGCATCCAGCATTTCAGGGTCCCAATGCACGTGCAGGAGTTCGCTGAGCCCATTCCATTTAACCACATGGCATTGACCACCCTTCCGAACGCAGTACCTGATGCCACAGCTAAACACTTTCTGGTGAAAAGCCTCTGTCCACAAGCTTGTTCACAGCAAAACACCCAGCTCACACTTGACACTGGCACCCCATCAGCTAGTCTTAATTGGCCAAAGAGAGTTGGGGGATGTGGAGTTGCTGCTTAAAAGCCATCACAAGGAGGCAGAAGCCTGCACATCTTTGTGGTCTGAAGCCATTTCACCTCCTGTTTCAGATCCTAAACATGACCCAGGGACTCGGAGCACATGCAGACACAACTGTGCGCAAGACAAAAATCCGCTGACTGGCAGCCGTCGGGCCCTTTGCTCATTTTCTCCTCTCCTAAGCGCTTTGCGCTTCCACACGAGAGATTGGAAGAGCGACAGATTTTAAGAGCAACACAAAGAGGTAATTAACTTCCACAGCAATCCCTGTCCCCAGACTTCAGAGGTCACAACAGCAGCCTAAAGGCTGTACATTGGGTATCTTGGCAATCAGCCCTCAAGAAAAGAGGCACCACACCAAAACCCAGCCCCTGGTGTGCTTGCCAGGCTGTTTCAGACCATCTGCCCTGAGGAGGAGGAGGAGGAGGAGGAAAGACTTGCCTGGCAGGGCACCTCTCTCTGTGCTTTTGCAGAGGTCAGGTCTGCAGCAGCCTTGAAGCACAACCCAACCACCCCATTGCCCTTCTCTTGGAAGAGCCCCAGCATCCCCACCTCCAGACAGCAGAGGATGGCCTGCACGTCCCTCCTACTCTTCTTGGCCCTGACAGCCTCTAGCAAGACTTTGCCAAGTCAAATGGCAGCTATGTGGCTTCTACAGACATATTTCTTCCTCAAGGATGACTTTCAGCAAAAGATACTCCATAACACGCTACGAGCAGAGCGTGCCCATCCACACACCCACACCTCCCTTGGCAGAGGGGCTGGCCCGATCCAGCGCCTGCCCCGGCTGCTCCCCCTCACCCGACCCTGCCTGTGGGGCTGTGCATGGGATGATGATGATGGGGAGCTGCCTCCAGAGGAGAGGGATGTAAACCCACGGGCTCCTTCCTTCCAGTCAGGGAGCCTCCCTGCTGCCCACCTGCCTCCAGCCCCGAAAGACAAGCTACATCTCTGCCAGCTCTGCGCTGCCCCAGGGAAGGAATAAGCACTCACAGCCCGTTTGCCACACTTGGAGGCAAATCAGACAGGCAGAATTCCGCTCCACTTGTTCTCCCATTTTGTTAAACAAGATAGGGGAGGCCACAGCATGTCTCCTCGCCAAGGAAAGTGGCAAACAGAGTTTTTCAGATGAGCACAAGTGGTGCACGGGTTGGGGGGGCAGCGGAGAGAGGCACACACTGCAGCGACGACACACAAAACAATCTCATGATTAGTTATTGACTCCAGAGGAGCTGGAGCTCTAGCAGCAAGCCAGCCAGGAGAGCAAAAATCCCTCTTTTGTTCCACAGCCTCAGACAGACTTGGCCACACAGCTCCCTGCTGTCTCGCTCCAGACAATGAGAAAAGAAAGTTAATCCACTTCCCCTATAGCAGGAGCCATCCAGCCCGCCGGAGCGATGCTGCAGAACGACAGATGAGCATTCC
>NW_010551672.1:8286-11688 GCF_000687285.1 Phaethon lepturus
TCCTGCGCACCAGCGCCAGCCTCACCTCACCCTGGCGCCCACCGCCGCTAGCAGACGCCAGACGGCTCGGGGTCCTCACCGGGCACTGCCGGTATCGCCAGGGACAACGACAGCTTTGGATCCGCTCCTGCCTTCCCAACCCACCGAGCCCTTGCTCGGCTCTGCCCTGCAACGCACCGCGCTCCCTTGCCACACCGCACCCCAAAGCGGAGATGAGCCGTGGGGTCTCTCCCACTCCGATGATTTATAGGTGACGTATGCTGCCAAGCACAGAAATTCAAAATCCACCTTTACAGAAGACAGACTTCCATCTTGGGATAGAGCAAGCTTCAGACTGCCAACCAGGGACAGAATCCATCCTTTCAACATCCCCTTCCTCAGCAGCCCACAGCCTTTCTGCAGGAACGTTTCCCTCTGTTTCAGAGGTCAAATGGTGCAGAGCATCGTGGCCAACACAGTCCTTCAGTGTCACCTTTCCCCCAGGAAGGGCACAGGTTACATGCATGTCAGAACCTTACATGTTAGCGAAACCCAAACTTCTTCCCGCTGCCTTCCCAGGGAAACAGAGGTCATCTTTTAGTTTGGACACATGACTTGGGTTTCGAATGACTTGCATTTCAACCACCTTCTTCTCCATCAGCTTTCTCGGTTCTCCATATGAGAAGTAAGAATATTTACTACATTTAAGATTAGAGAAGGAAATTATGATTCACAGGCTCTCTGCTCTGCAGAAATGGGAATTATGTACCTGGGTACTTCTACAGCATGAACAGACGTAGGTACTTGTGTCTCAAGCTTTGTAGTTCAACTGAGGGATATTAAAGTCAAGTCGTCACTGCATAAACCTGGACAGCTAAATAATGGAGTGAAGAATAGCAAAGTGCTGAAATCGGCTCTGGAAAGCACTTGCAGTTTCTTTACTCTTAGTGACCTGGGAGAGAGGGCTGTTATTTTAACATTACACTGCTGCTCACGAGAAGCCGCGCTGAATGGCAGGCAGCACGACCGTAATAATCTGCGTGGCCCCTGGAAGCCGCCGAGTTGAGAGGAAAGTGCTCCAGCATCCCCAAGCAGCACAAGCCTTTGTTCCAGCACGCTCCTGCCAGCAACCAGGGCTGCCCGCCCTGCTCCGAACAAACTTATTTCCCTCCTCCCTCCCCCCAAATTAACTCCATCTCCAGCTGTCCCAGCGCCAGCTTCCTGTTAAGATTAATTATTCTTTGTACACCCATGTTTGATGATTTACCCAGCAAGCCAGGCACAATGATTAGGAATTTTGTATTCCCATTAGCACTCTCCCCCGAGGCTCAGAAGTTTTCAGGGAAGGACCTTCACCCTGGCACAGCCATGGGGAGAAGCATGCCTCCCCAAAAGGTCTGCGTGGGTCACCAAAGGCCAGTTGTCATTTGTGACGCTGCCGCATGGTCAGCTGAAGATGATGTGCTGCTGAACAGCCATTACTGCTAGTCAGCAGGGCTGGCACAGAAGACAGCGTAGGTGGGAGCATTTACGATCCCGAAAGGTGTGTCTCCAGTTATGCTTTCCTATGACCCAAGATTTCTGGCGTGTTTAGCAAGGCAGAACGAGCTTTGTTTGTTTGTATTGTCCACCTTTCAGAAGGTGCAATTTCCAAGAGCCATAAAACAAGCTGCCGTGTGAAGTAGTCATCTACAGGCTGGTTTGCATTTGTGATTTCCAAAACCACAACACTGAGAGAAGCCACTGCACCAGGCTGGTGCGGCTCCGGAAACGGAAAGCACCAAGCCTCGGTGCTATGAGCCAGGCTGCAATGGGCCAGGACTTCGCATCTTCTCCTGGGAGCTGTTTATTAGTCTGAAAAGTCATCGCTGGTCACGGAAGGTGTAGGTGTACATAATATGTAACACAAATTGATGCCACCCACCTCTCCCCATGCCCCAGCAGAAAGCCACAGCGTGTCAGAGGTTGTCTGACCCCTCTGCTGCTGAGCCTGTGGAGCTCAGCAGGGCTGACGAGTCCCTTTAAGACCTCTTTCCAGCAAGTAGTTGTCCGCTGTCACACCAAGAAGGATGTTTCAGCAGCTACACAAGCCTCCTCCTTTGAGGGCGAGACATTTCCTTCCGCCAGAAGGAAGGAGAGGGTGCCCATTCAGGAGACCCCAGGGCCCAACGTGGAAGGTTTCAACACCAGGGACCATAAAGGTACAGAGCAGCAGGGAGGACACTCAGCAGAGTCACTTTGCTCTCTGCAGACATTGGTGTCATATCCCAGCATGGCTTATTTGGGCAGGTTCAGACACCAGTTATGGGAAGTTTCTGCCCCAGCTGGTGAAGCAGATTTGCAGGGACCTCAGCACAAAACAGCCACTCAGGTCACCTCTGCACAGAAGCAGAAGGAACAGCCACACACAGCCCACCTCAGATTTTGTCTCAATGCTTCTGCCAGCAATCCCAGAGCCCGGCTCAGCTGCCCCAGCTTCTTTCCAAAATCACTGCATTAGCATCAAGCACCACATCCAAGAGCAAAACTCCTCCTGGCTTCAGGACCAATATTTATGCCTGACCCCAAAGTTTCCGAGTCAAAGCAATAAGGAAGCAGAAAGAAGGTCCAGAATAAAGAGACATCTTCCCCACAACAGGAAGGAAGAGACATCTTCCTTCCCCACAACAACCAGCTGCAGCACACCAGGAAGCAAAGGAGATCTGGTGTAGAGCAGAACCTAGCAGTTCTCATCCAAGATGGGAGTTGTACAGGCAACAGCAAGGTGTAACCGTGGCCAGCCCCAGCCAGCTGGCAGCACAAGGGGCCAGCACAATGAAGCCCTCCGAGGCCAAATGCTCTCATCTCGCCTGAGAAGCACTTTCAGGAGCCAGGGCGGAAGTCAACAGGATGGGCCGAGGATAGAAGTCAGCTACCCTTCGTTAAGAATGTCTTTGCTGGAAGAAGTACAGCTGGGAGTACCCTCCAGAGATAAATGCTGGATGTGCAACTGTTTTGTTCTGACAGGAGTTAAACAGGCTACATGTCTGCGCTTGTCCTAGATATTTTTTTCCTGAGGAAGCTTCCAAAAAGCTACACCAGACAACTGGGAGAGGCGCTCACAAAAGCAAGACATAGGCAAGCATAGGCATCATCATCTGACGTCTCTGTTCAAAAGACTTTGCATTTTACATTCTTTGGACTTTTTTCCCCACCAATAATTTGTTATAAAGGAAGAAGCATGCACGTAAGAGAAGCAAGCAAGACAACCTCAGGGAAAACAGCAATCAGTTTGCATTTCCATGGCACCAAGCACAAAACTAACTCGCAAACGTGAATGACTTCTCTAGGGTGGGGGAGCAAGTTCCCGGTTTGGAAGATGTGAACCGAGCAGGCTCGCCTCCCCGAGTCCATCCCCGTCCCTCCGCCCTGACGGACTGCACC
>NW_010551672.1:11806-12094 GCF_000687285.1 Phaethon lepturus
GCACACACAGTACCACATACTCAGCCTGGACGTCTCCCAAACTGGTACTTCCACAGCTCAAAACGCTCACGTCCATTCGAGATGTTACGAAACGGTTGCTCACCACGGAGCGTCCTTGCAAACGGGCAGGCAACGCTCCTGCTGGGGCAGTACCACATACTCAGCCTGGACGTCTCCCAAACTGGTACTTCCACAGCTCAAAACGCTCACGTCCATTCGAGATGTTACGAAACGGTTGCTCACCACGGAGCGTCCTTGCAAACGGGCAGGCAACGCTCCTGCTGGGGC
>NW_010551672.1:12207-12421 GCF_000687285.1 Phaethon lepturus
GGAGCACACAGCCCTGGGGTTCAGGGGCTGCTGCCGCCCCAGCGATGCCAGCAGCCCAGGGAGGCCGCAGGGCTCCGGGAAAGGCTGGATGCAGGGCAGGGCTCCTCTGCCCGGGCACCCACCAGCTTCGAGGCTCCTGTGAAACAAACCCGTGCTGACTTTGGTTGGTTTGGGGTGTTTTGGTTTGGTTTGCTGTTTGTTTGGGGTTTTTTTT
>NW_010551673.1:0-210 GCF_000687285.1 Phaethon lepturus
AAAGTAGCTTTAGGGGGAATGTGCTGTGGAGTGTGAAATTGCAGCCCGTGGTGCTCCATATTGTACCAGAAGCTCTCCAAAAACTCATCCTCCAACGTGACCAGAGGTGCTTAGAGGGGGAGAGAGAGGGGGAGAGGGGCTCGGAGACACCGGGGGGGGGGGAGGGTGGGGGCCTTTTATTCTTTTCGCCCTGTATTTTTTATTAATTGT
>NW_010551673.1:545-831 GCF_000687285.1 Phaethon lepturus
CACCCCAAAAGTCGCCCGGGAAGGTTTTCTCAAGGCACCCCTTTCCTTGAAGAACCCCTCTCACACACACGCTGACTCGTTCCCTTAAACGCTCACATCCCTGGGCTTTTGGTTTGTTTGTTTGTTTTAATTCTTTATCGTTTCGCAGCCAGGGATTTCGCCCCCGACTTTCCCACGCGAGGTTAAATTAGTTGTCGTAGGTCAGAAAAATACGTATAGACGCTCAGCGCGGATTTATCCTGTAAATTCGTAAAGACGGTGCCGCAGAGTATTAAGGATAGAGCTA
>NW_010551674.1:0-3079 GCF_000687285.1 Phaethon lepturus
AGTAATAAGTTGTAAAGAAGTAACTATAGGAGCAGGTTGTGCACCAGCAATGCTGCTTAAGAGCCCATTAACCCTTCCCATCTTGATTTAATTATCAAGGAATTACATGTAACAGTGTGATCATAGTATTATGTTTTGTTTTAATGAGTAGCTAGGAAGAAGGAACAACTTGATCAGTTCTACCTAGTCGGTCCGGTGGGTAATTATTTATTCATTCTATAGTCTTGTCTTGAAACAAAGGACTGTGGGGTGAGAGATTGCTTATTGGACCGACAGCCCGTGAAGGTCTATTTAGTGTTGCCAAGCTGAAGTGAACTTTGTAGGAAAGGTAATTCCGGCAGGGGGAGATCGCGACCACCGACTCAGAGACCACCCACTCAAGAAACCCTCCAACTCAAAAGATTAAGGAAGTAAAATCTCAAGAAATTATAGTGGGCATGCGTAGTCATTTACATGTTAGGCAAAGAATTTTTAACCAATCATTGTATGGAAACCTGATGAATATGTATTAATCTTGTAATCATATGCCTATAAATGTTTGATTTTTGAACTGATCGAGCGAACACGATTTGGGAGGAGCTATCCCCCGTGTTCCCGGCGCCGGGAATAAAGAATGCCTGCCTTTTAACACTACATTGGTGTTACGAGGTTTATTCCCGATTTCGGTGACATAAAGGCTGGATGCAGTAGAGAGAAATAGTGGTGTCCGTAATACACATGGTTTTATTCCTACATCACCTGCTCCCAGGGTCCCATAACACTCACAATTTTGTGATCCATCCAAGTTTCAGGATTAGGAGGCAAGAGCATGAGCACAATTTCACAAAAGCGATTCAGCTCCCCTCGAGCTGCTGAACAGTTTCAGTGACCACCTCCTCTAAGCAAAGTAAATCTTTCAGGGGATAAGATCAGAAATTATCCAATATTACCACCACTTGGGATGACAAGGGAATACCCTAGCTTCCCTCTTCAACAAATGCCAAGCTCCTGACTCAAACACACCCATTTGCATAGACTTCATCTTTTCTCCTGGAGAAGAAAAACAGCCAAAGAAGAGGAAGTCTCCTCAGAGAACAGCATTTATCTAACCTCAAAGGCAAAATCTTCAGAGAACAAAGGATTAATGAGCTCGTTAGCAAACAAGTTGCATGCTGCTACAGACAATAGCAATTTCAGGCACTGAAACATTTTAATTCCTGTCTTATTTGTAGGCCAGATCCCTTGAGTTATCTACTGCTCTCCAAGGCCTCCAGGGCCTTCCAGGACCAAGCCTTAATTGTATGGCTGAAATCTGCAGGCCTAGTGCCTGCAGATGAACTATAATTTCGAGAAAGATGTTAGGCTGGGCCAGGGAAGATGCAAGTGTCTCTATACTGAAAATCCAAAAGAGATGCTGCAACCATCCAGTCTGAGCTTTTCTAAAACTCAGGCCAGAGAAGTGTCCTGAATTAATTTTGGCTTGTGTTGGAGCAGATCAGTTGGAAAACTACCCCTCTCAATTTTACAGTTCCACCATGAAGGTGGAACCACCACAACATTGCAAAGAAGTCCCAAGAACTAAATATTCTCCATATTAAGAATACAGGGCCATATTTCTGGTAGAGTTTATTGCACTTCAACATCTGGCCATGGAATCTGACTATACCATTCTCTACCAGAATGATGAAACTTAACATTCTATTTCTGTGCCCTTGCAAGTATTAGACTGTCATCAAGAACATCTAAACACCTCTTTTTTGCTAAACTGCACAGATAGAGAGCTCCCACAGTTTTCTGATATCTTAATCATTCCTGGCTCTGACAGTCTCTAATTCACAAGCATCCTTCTTGAACTGCGGGCATCAGGAGCCAGCTGAGTGGTCTGGGATTTGCACCAATGTCAGACAGACATGTGGCAACTGCCTTGCAACTGGATGCAGGCCTGTTTTCACATCCTGCTTTAGCCCTTATGGCTCCTGTGTCACACAAGTTGCTCGTGATTAGCTAAGTATCTGCCATGACCCCACGTCCTTCTTTGAACTGCTGGGATGATTTCCCTTATCCTGCAAACCTACACTATGCTTTGTGGTCTTCAATGGATGATTTGCCATTTAGCTGTATTCAAATGTACTCTGTTTGCTTACCCCACACAGTCAGCCTGTCTAGGTTCCACATGGTTATATCTTTATTTTGCACTCCTTTCCATTTGGGGATATTTTTTACCATCTGTGCTGCTAACAGGCAGTGTGATAGAATATAAAAAGAGTATTAATTACTCAGTCCAGGAACAGCAGGGAGGGTGACTACTCTTCAGCTCCTTCCTTCCTTTTTTTTGCTCTCTTGTAGCTGCTGCCATTTTGTCTGAGCATAAGGACTGTTACAAAAGAGGACAGTGCATAGTAATGCAGACAGAGAAGAGAGGGCTTTGGTTTACAGTGCATGTGGACACAAACACGCGGGATCTGCTCCAGAGCCTCTTCTCAGTGCTCACCTCCATGAAGTCCACGAGGGAGGCAGTGCATGGACACAGGGATGGCCGCATTACACAGCTGAAACATTTGAGCAGTCACAAAGGAACATATTTTAAGCTAACCAGTTAGTTAGCCACAGCAGCTAACCACGTGGACTATCCAGTGCTGTGCACATCCAGGCTATTCAGTAAGTCCTAGGTTGCCGTGACTGCTGTACTAACAATATCCAAGCTTGCCTCTGCAACTGGCATAGCCTCAGTTGTGTTATATATTCAAAGGCCATTCCGAATTGAGTAGTGTTTTATTTTTTAAGGTACTAAACAACTTGCAGAATCAGAGCCTGTCTAATATACATCAGTGTCTTTTCTCATTTGCCTTTTGACTACCAAAGGAATTAATTAATATCAGCATGAGCATAAGAATTGTGGAAAGCAGAACTAGTTATATGAACTTTCTTGAGTCTGTTCAGTTCCCAGAGAGTTAGGGATTGTTATGTTCTCATCAGAATTCATCCAAATGTTGTCCTTGGTTTGCTGCTTTCAGAAAGCTACTATCCTGGTGTGTTTAGAACGATCCTGTGGATGTGTTGTTCATGTGAGCTAATGTCCTGGTTTCAGCCAGGATAGAGC
>NW_010551675.1:0-3188 GCF_000687285.1 Phaethon lepturus
CCCGGGCACCCGTCCGACATCCCCGGCTGAGCTCACAAGTTTTGCCTTTTATCTGACCACAGTACTTGGAAAAAGCGGGCGACCTTCTCGGAAGGCAGCCCTTTCCTCAGACCTGCTCGAACATGGGTATTAATAGCTGCTGCTCTTTTTTCTTCTCCCTGTTAAATGCTGTTAAGACATGAACACGCTCAGGATGTGGTTAGATAACAGGAGGCATGGGCAGTTTCAGCTGGATGTGACACTTTCTCTCCCCCCGCTGTTTGTTTCTTCCAAAGTCAAGGTCGTTTTATTGCTCTTTGCTCCGCAAGACCCAGAAATATTAGACCTTGTGCCCGTTCTAGGCCGGGGTTACTCAGGCTCTTGTTACATGCTTGGTCTGTTACGGAGCAGTCAGCAAAAGTATTGCTAAAGCAAACGCAGCCTGGGGTCAGGATTTTTTCGTCTGAAGTTTATCTGCAGCCGGGAGAGAGTGTTTGGATTAATCACGTAACAAAATCGAATAAACATTTAATCTCTCTGTGGACACACTTAGTCACTTCCAGCAGAAAAAAAAAAGCAGGAATTAAGATAAATTCACTGACAGCATCTGAGTAAGAGCATTCATGCAGCTCGACTCACCGGCTCTGGCTCTGTTGGAACCGGTCTGGGTGGCTTGTCCTGCCTGTCCCCGTGTACGTGTCCCACCGGTGCCATCAGTGAGTGGTCCCTCGGGGCAGCCGGGCAGGATGGCGGAGCTGGTGACCTGTCCCACGGCAGCGTCGGGGGCAAGGGATGGGCAGGAACGGCCGTTAAATTACAAGCAGTGAATAATGAGGACATGGTCACATATCTGTGCTGCAGGTCCTCCTATTTGCCCCTCCTGCGCGTGCCTAGCAGTTCTGCTGGTGTGCCAGTGAGTGGGCTCTGGACCCATTGGATGGATTATTTTTTTAGGTTTTTTTGCTTTCTTTAAAGAAATCAACCCCATTCCCTTCATAGTTTTTAAGGTAAACCTTCATTTTTCAGCTGTTTGATGTCTGGGCAATATTATTCACAGTCAAAAGTTAAGCTCTGCCTCGAGGCTGAGGAGGTGGCACACAGGGTGGGTTTGTGCCGTGCCGTACACGGCGCATGGGGTGGGCTTGGGTCATGCCACAGCTGCCCCCCCAGCGGGCGCTGGGTGCGCTGCCTGCGGCGCTGGGCTGGCAGGAGCTGGCAGCGTGAGGCAGGGGTGGTTTTAAGTGTGTTTTAACTGCTCTTAGTCCCACCCAGAGCCTCATACGTGGTCTCGGTGCGCGTCGCTGTGGTTGGTGCTGCAGGGAGGCTTGACCCCATGCGAGTGTTGCGGGATGGGGCTTTTCAGCGACGGAGTCCCCCAGCTCCCGCCCAAGGGCTGCTCCCCACTCCCACTGGTGTCTGTGGCAAGCACTCTCCTTCCAGCTGCGGTGACAAAATCAGCTCTGTTTACACAGGCCCCAATTTCCGCAGGTGGCCTTTAACTCACCCCCTCGGGGACCCCTTTGGTCAGGTTGCCACAAGCCGAGCTGAAGCCCTCGGAGACGGGGAACCGCGAGAGCCTGAAAAACGGGGCATAACGCTGCGGTTTGGCCATCGGAAACAGCAGCAGTCCCTGGGCAGTGCATTTCTTTAGCTGGGAACCAGTAGACTTAATGCTCCCTTTCGCTTTTTTAATAGTATTTTCAGCATAATACATGGAATGTAAGGGAAGGAAATTCCCATAGCACTGGATCTCGCGTTGCAGCGTTAGGAAGCTGTTCGTGCCAAGCTGGCATGGCTCAAAAAGAGTTGAAAGAAATCAAAATAATTCAGCATCTGTGCAACTTTAGCTGGGGCTGAACAATGGAAGTACTCTTGTGCAGCAGGATTATGTTTTTTACAAGCAATTGTTTTTGCCACCACTCTTGTCTGGAAGACTGATTTGCAGAGGAATTTATATGATAAGTTTAAATCCAGCCCTGTTCTGGAAAGCTCTTAAGCACAGACTTAAAATAGGCACATACTTAAATCCTATTAAAGTGTTCATTAAAATGAACAATTAGTACATCCTTGGGTGCTTTTCTTGAACAGGGTGCTTATAAGAATTGTACCGTCAATGTGCTCTTACAGAAGCAGGCAATACTGAAAAAAAACCTCAATTTTAATTACGTGGGCACACTTCTCAGAAAAGTCTGCAAGCGTTAGGGGGAAATGCCCTATGTGTCTAGGATTACTTAATAATGCAGACTCTGGTGCTTTTTTAAAAAAAATAATAAACACATTTCTGTAGCCATGGTTTACCTAGGGGATACATGGTAGTTTGTATGGTGAATATTACAGTTCTTTAAGGTTACTAATAGGTTATTTATATTTTTGTAAATTCTATGTCATTACCATTGTAATTCTGAAGTAGAGTTGTTCCTGTTGTTTTTTGGGGTGATGTCTGTATTCAAATAAAGCAGTAGCTGAGGCTCCTGCCCTTTCTGTTAAACCAGGGGGGTGTGCGTGCCCCACGTCCCTCCCAGCCCCGGTGCTCTCGGGTGCTGTGTGTTTGTAGTTAAATAAATTTCCGAGCTGGAGATGGTGAGTTTTGATTTGGTGAGTTTTGATTCCTCTCGCCTCCTGCCTGCGGGTCGGTCTGTTGGGCAGGAGCCCGTGGGTACGGGGCTGGCCGCAGGGTCCCGTGGAGGGGTGCGTCTGGCAGGGGCAGGCAGCGCTTTCCAAAGAGAGATGCTGTTGCAGCTGAGTCCGTCAGCCTCGTGACACTGGTGTGGGAACGGGGCAGGAGCGGCTTAAACGGGCGCTGCTGGAGGGCAGCGGCTGCGGCCCCTGGCCCCGTCCCTGCAAGGTGCCTGCCCTGGCCCGGGGCCTTCTGCCGCTGTTTGTTGTGCAGGTTTAATCTTCCTCAGAAGCGGTTTTTCACCCGGCCTGGGGACGGGGAGGTGGCAGAGACCCCGTAAACGATGCCCAAGGAGCTCCCGTTCCTGAAGCTCCGCTGAGGAACAGTTCTTTAAGCTCAGTAATTACAGTGCTCATTAAGTCTGTTCACGCTCTTGCATTTGGTCTCTTCTTTAAAATAATTACGAGAATGAAGGATATGATACTCTTTTCTAATTAAAGCTATTATACTTGTCTAAACTCTCACGGGCTTTACAGGGGCGCGTATTGCCGCAGCTCGCGCCCCTTGTGAAGAATGCCCACGCGCGCGGCGG
>NW_010551676.1:0-5415 GCF_000687285.1 Phaethon lepturus
CCAGGTGCCAAACTGGAGGCCACCAAGTCCCAGATGGAGTATGAGGCGCAGGTGACTGAGAAGATGGAGAAGGCCAAGGCTGCGGTGCAGTGCTCCCGCATCTGGGTAACATGAAAGCCCATCTCCGGTGAAACCTGGGGCTGCTTGAGCCCTGGGGAGCTGAGACATCTCTGCTCGGCTTGCTTCAGGAAGAAATGGAGCCCATGGTGGGGTGGGGTTGTCTGCGCTCTGGAACCCCCCAAAGCCCCTCTTGCACAGGCAGGGGGGGGGCTGCTTTTCTCCATGACATGAGCTTGCAGCCGTCCACAGTGCAGAAACCTCCCCCAGGCCATGGCCCCAGTCCTGTGCCCTGCAGGAGCGCCATGGGCTGAGCCCTCGTGCTCTTCCCTGGCCAGGACATCCCCAGCAGGCTCCTGGCACAGCAGAAGTCCTCAATGGACCTGGAGCAGTACGTCAAGGAGTGCAAGGAGAAGAAGCAGGCGCTGAAGGACATGCTGCAGGAGCTGGAGCTGAAGAAGGCTAAGCTGAAGTTTCACCAGCCCCCCAACACAACCAGGTGCTGCTGGCCTCGGGATAGTCATGCCACCGGGCCACCACCCTTGGGGGGGGGGACATGTGCATCATGTGTGTTCCAACAGGGCACCCCTTCCTCTGTCCCCCTGCAGCTGCCCACCGCTCCTGCACCAGGAGGTTTTTTGAGCAGGGTGCTTCCCCAGCTCTGGTCCTGGCAGAGCACCCAAAGCTCCTGCTGTGGCAGCAGGAGGACCCTTGCTCCTTGCCTGGCGTGGGAAGTGGTACCAGCAGCATGGAGCTGGGTTGCAGGCAGCACCTCTGCTCTGCAGCTGGGGGGGTGGCAACCTGAGCAGCTTTTGCAACAGGTTTGGGGTGTCTCTGCACCCCTGTGCAGTTGCATTGGATGTGAATGTTGTTGGCTCCAGGATGCTGGAGGAGGAGCTGAGGATGAAGCTGCAGTGGGAAGAGGCTCGGCTGGAGCAGATGCGCGCCCAGATGCTGAAGAACCAGGAGCTCCTGCTGGAGTTTGAAAACGGCATCGACAACCTCTTTGTCCGTCTGTATGGCATCACTGTGCCCGGCCAGGTACCCCTGTGGTGCTGGGGTGAGCACGGCCCCGGCCGGCGCTTGGTGGTGCAACAGCACAGCACGGTGACACAAGTGCAGCCACCATCACCCCAAGGGGCTCATGTTCTCCACCAAGGTCATTCTTCTCTTTCTGACTCCAGGACGATTCTGTCAAGGGCGGAGGGGTGGAGGAGAAGCTCCAGTACTGTAAGCAGAAGCTGCAGTACCTGGTGCAGCGGGTGGCCGACCTGCCCCCCGACAGGCACAGCCCCGATGAGGATAATGAGGTGCGCGGGGGCTCCACCCCTGCTGTGGTCTTTGGGGACCCACACGGGGCTCCCCTGAATCGCCCATCCCAAGCCATCCTCACAGCTGGGAGGATGGAATTGGCCCCAGGGAAAAGCCATAGAGCAGCTCAGCCCCAGCTGGCACTGGGCACTACGGGATGTCACCCCCCAGGGGGACATTGAGTTGGGTCACCCCTTGGGTTGTAACACCCGCCTCCCCTTCAACTATTAACCCAGAGCATCTTTCACAGACTTTTGTGAAGGTGAGAAACTTTCTGGAGAAAACAACTGCGAACGATCCACAGAACCTGAAGATTTCCTTGGAGGACATAGACAGTAGGGTCCAAGGTAGGAGAGCACAGCGGGGACACATCCCACAGTGACGGTACCAGCCCCTGCCCACTGGAATTGCTGGGTGTCCTTGCCTGTCTCCCACTGTCCCAGCAGACCCCAACCCATGAGTCGCCTCCAGGCCTTGGGGCTGACCTTGGTGGTCTCCAAGGCTTTGAGCATGGGTGGCGGTTTTAAGTGGGGATGTGGGAGAACGAAGGCAGCCAGTGGGGTGGTGAGCACTGAACCACAGCAGGAACAAGGAGAGGTGCTGTGGGGCAAGGAGAGAGATCCTCATCTTCAAAAACACCTGGTTGTGAAGATTAACCAGTGCTTGGCTCTGCCTGTAGCCTCTTCCTATTGGATGCTCTCGGAGGATACAATGAGCTTTTGGCAGCTTACCACCTTTTTTAGCAAAGTGAGAGCTGTACCCACCACCCTGTAGCTCCAGACCTTTATGGGAAGCCCCAGCAGTGTTAGAGATGGGCCACAGTGGTGGCATCACCAGATCCTGCAGGTCCCCCTGGGATGCTGGAGTGGAAGAGCCAGTCGGCAGTGCCTGTACCCAAGGGCTCGGCACGAGGGCTCTCCAGGGTGCCACCAGCCCTCCAAAATGTGCCAGCTCTCCCCAGGGACACGGGCACAGTGGAGGTGGCCCCGCAGACCCTCCCCAAGCCCCCTCCACTCTCTCCTCCAGACCCCTTTGATTTTGCTGACAAAGACCGTGGCCTTGTCCCCACCCGGGAAGACATCAAGAAGCAAGGGCTGCACCTGATTGAAAGCAAGAAGAAAAGCAGCAAGAAGAAGTAGCCTTTGCTCCACGAGAGCTTTGGATGCCCCCGACCACCCCTTGCGCTCTGCGTGCCCCAGACCACCCATTGTACCCTTCTTCCGGCAGGTTTAATAGAGCGGATTTTTTCATTCCTCCCAAGCCTGTGGTGAAGTTGGAACGGGGTGTCCTGGGTCACTTCTGTCACCCGGAACTCAGCGGGTCAAGCCCGGCAGGGTGCTGAGCTGGCTTTGGAGACAGCCCCATCCCCCTGCCCCTTGCCCAGCTGCTCTCCCGGCAGAGGCGGGGAGGGGCTGGGGGCGAGGACAGCTTTCCCAGACAGAGCAAAGCTGGGGGCAGGCTGCCCTTTTCCCCCTTGGTCCTGTGGGGCCAACACCTTCCTGGGACCTCTCCCCGCCCCGCCCCGAGAGCTCTGGGGCCTCACTGGGCTGGAGTCTGTCTGAGGCAGCTATGGGGAGGGGTGGGGCAGGGGCTGAGACCTGTCCGGTGGTGAGCGTCTTCGTGTCCGTGCGTGGGAGCGGAAGGGCAGACCCTGCCTTGGGAAGGGAGAGCCGAGCCCGAGATGAAGCCCCTAGCCTGGGGCTGTCTGGCCTGTCTGCGGACCCTTCGTGCCTCTTCCCTCCCCTGGTCCCCGCACGCACGTTGTGCAACGCGTACCCATGACCCGAAACTCGGCGCAAACGTCAGGCATTACCCGTGGGCTGCAGGGAGGTGCCTGGAGGGAAGGTGTAACCCAACGTCACCAAGCCTTGGGCTCCAGGGTGGGATCCCCAGCCCTGCTGATGGGTCACAGACACCCAACCATGGAGGCCACGTTGTCTTCTCTACAAAGGCACGCGTAAAGCGGGGCCGCAAGCAGCGAGTGCGGTTTCCCCAAGTACAGCCGCCACTGAGGGCTCCTGCCAGGGACCTGTAGTCCTAGCTGGAGCCCCAGGAGCGTGGCACCTCCTCCACTTCCACAGGGACCAAGATTTCACGATCATTTCCACTTGGTCCCTGTACTTCATGCTGACATCACTTGTGACATCATCACTGGGGGGAAGGAAGGGCTGTTTCTGCCACGCCTCTCAGCAGCCTGGCAGGTGACACCAAATTTTGTTGGTGGGTTTTGTGTGACTCCAGGCACAGGGATTATATGGCCAAAATGCAGCACAACTCGTGTTTTTTAAAAGAAGCTCCAGAAATAGTGTGATGTGCCAGTGAACACCTCTAAAGAGCTTCCCAGAATCGATAGCTGCATAGGCGGGCTCTTCCGCAATTAAAGACCACGCTACGGCCGCAGCCATCCATCTCCCGTCCCCTTCCCACGCGTCCACCACAGTGGGGGGGGTGTGCTGGGGTCTGGGTCAGGGCATCCTCTGCTGCGAGGAGCTGCGCGGCCATGGCAGCCGAATTCTGAAAATACTCTGCAAGCCAGGAGCCAAGCAGACACCCATGGGTGGACGGTGCTGGGCCACTCTGAAACCGTCCGTGCTCAACGCACCCAGGGTTCGAAGAAGCTTAGCCAGGCCACGCTGGGTAGGCTGTGCTCAAACAGGCGCCGTCAAGAAGCAAACTACCTGCACGCCTCCACCCTTCCCGCTGGCTCAACACCTCTGCAGGGGACCACCGGGCCGATGCTGAGATCAGCTCACCCCACAACACAGCTTGTTGTTGGCAACACAGCTGGAGGGATGGCAGCGTTGACCAGAAATCATGGAAAATCTGCACGTCCGCGGGTTTTTGTACAAACGGTCCATCCCTTCTCTCTTTCAAGGCTGGCTGGCTGCTGCCAAAACAGTTCTCACCACAACGCGGCTGTAGGAGCCAGCGTGAGCTCCGGTGTTTGCCTTTGCGGGGTCTAGTGCAGCAGAACTATGGAGCATCAATTTCTGTCTCAATTGGCTCAGCAGCAGCAGCTCCAGGACATGTCTATTAGACAACAGTCACCACATCACTGAACAAATATGAATGGTTTGAATCCAGTTGACAAAATGAAGAGAGACTGTAGCTTTATACACCCAGCTACGTGGGGGGTGGTTTCCTCTTGTGATGCCCTCCGGACCTTCTGAAGGACTTCTCTTCCTCTCTTGGTGATGCAAAAATGAGCGTACACCCCAAAGGTGCCTCAAGGGGAAGCAAAGGTTTTCATCTCTCCTCTTACCAAGAATGGCTTGAGCAGAGATGAGCCCACAAGCATCTGCCAAAGTCTCAGGCAACCGAGAAACCCATCCCTCAGCAGTGACATCGCTGAATCCAAGATCCAACATCTGTTGGTCAGTGATGGAGAATGTCCCAGTTCCAGGCATTCTGGTAGCCTGAAGGCCAAGCAGAAGAGAAGGAGCAAATAGTAAGTGTTTGGTGGCTGGTAGAAATGGAGGGTGACTTTTTGGAGCACGATAGTGGTGCTTTGTCCCTTCTGCCCTGCCGTGATGTACAGAGGAGCGAGAAGTGACACTGGAAAGCTTTGGGGAAGGCCTTCACATGCTGAGGTGTTTCCTTCCTCTTCTGCCTCTGAAAGGTGTTTGGTGAAGAGCAGACTCAACATCCCTCAGATGGACCAGGGGTCCTCATCGTTTGGGATTAACCCTAAAAAACGCTTCCAGCTCTTGGTCGGGTCTTTCCACTCTGGCTGTGGGGAACAGAGGAGCTACAAAATGCGTTGAAGACTTCTCTCTGCTAGAGCTGGATGGAGAATCTGGTCTGTGGCCCATTTGCCAGCCACAAGGTAATTCTGGGATGTTTTAGCTGCCTTTAAAGGAGGGGAAGAGCAACGGCACGCGATAACATACTGATAGTCTACTGAGATCATCGAGTTGTAGGAAACAAAGGCAACCCGCTTCGTCACGAGCATTCACTGAATGCGTTCAGACACAGCGTCCCAAATCCTCATCCCGTCCGCAAGGCGAGGGACAGGCTGTCATCCCGCCAGCCAGCAGCCCAGAGCCA
>NW_010551677.1:0-600 GCF_000687285.1 Phaethon lepturus
CCTGTGAAAACGCCGGCCCATCCAGCACGTGTGAATGATTTTTGCACCCAGTAACGCTACTTCTCTATCGTTTGGTCTCCTTATTTCGTATTTCTTTAATAATTAGTGGCAGATTTTGTACTTATGTTTGCAATTATCTAAATGCCTCTGGGACATGTTCTGCCAGATAATTGAATCTCCTCGGTATGTGACTGCAAAGATATTGTTAGTGAGCGCAGGCTGGAGCCGACGAATGTTTTGCTGGCTTTTGGTGTCATGTTAAGACAAATTAGGCTTTTTCGTTTTAAAAAACTAATGGAAACAAAGCGTTTTGCTTTGCTTTGCTGTCCTCAGCAAAAGCTTTGCTAGAAGCCTGTGCTGGAGAGGGAAATACATTATTCTCAGTAATTAACTGGATGTACGTTTTAATTATAGGCAGTGGCTCTTTCCTGGGCTGCAGCAAATCCTCCACGAGCCCAATTCACAGCTGCAGCGACCAGCGACGTGCGAGGTGCAGGCAGGGCAGGGGCAGCGGGTCCTGGGTGGGAAGACGGTGGAGCAGGGAAGCGAGGTCTCCGGCCGGACAGACGGACATCTGCATGCAGCCTTGCTGGCGGGGGC
>NW_010551677.1:656-1007 GCF_000687285.1 Phaethon lepturus
CGCGGCCAGCACCCCCAGTCCCCACATGTCCCTGTCCCTCGAGCATAGCACGAAATGTTATAGGGAACGTATAGCATAGCTTTAGCGTTTCGCTTTTTCTGTCTTAGCACATAACATCGGGATTTAAAGTGCCAAGCGAGGGAAAGGAAACCTCCCCCCTCGAGTGCCATTCTTGAGAATAAGTGCGGAACTGTTTGGCTTCTAAACCCTTCCAATATAGGGAGATTCGGTGAAATCCCTTCCGTCACCATCGCCTTTTCTCGTAGGGCCTGGGCAGGCAGGGGACGCGGAGGCTTGGCTGGATGCCCTGTGCTGGCCGCGGCCGGGCGCGTTCTGAGCCCGTCCTCAGCC
>NW_010551678.1:0-517 GCF_000687285.1 Phaethon lepturus
GTGACGGACCGCAGCGGGAGCCGGGGGAAAAAAGGCCGGTTCAAAACGCGTCCGGGGATACGTGGGACCTGTGCAGGGCTGCTGCTTTAATCAGGCGGGACTTTAAGGGCCCACGCTTTCGCCGGGCCGGCGCTGGCGAGCGGGGAGCAGCGTGTGAACAGAAGTCCCCGAGTAATTACGAGCAAGAACAAAGGCTGACACCACAAAGGAATCGAGTGCGATGATCCTGTGGCTGATCTCTCATTTACAAAGACAAAACAGCCCAGGCAGCCCACTCGCGGCGAAACCCCTTTGGCAGGACGGGACGGGGTGAGGCAGAGGAGCCTGGCGCAGCCACCGCAGCCACCCTGCGCCCTGCGGGGCACCAGAGCTGCAGAAGCAGCAGGCAGGCTGCAAAACTCCCAGCATCCCTGGCACACCAGCAACCAGCATCCCTGGCACACCAGCATCCCCAGCACACCAGCATCCCCAGCACACCAGCATCCCTAGCACAGCAGCATCCCTGGCACACCAGCAT
>NW_010551678.1:699-1098 GCF_000687285.1 Phaethon lepturus
AACCCCCGGCCCAGCAGCACCCCCGGCCCACCAGCATCCCTGGCACAGCAGCATCCCCAGCACACCAGCATCCCTGGCACACCAGCATGCCCGCTTACACCTGCACCTGGGGCTCAGGGGCACAAGGATCGTGCCAATGGCCAGTCTCTGGCTGGTGAGGAGCCGGGGTACAGCTGTGAGAGGGATCAAGCTCCCGGAGATGTTGCGGGAAATCCTGTCTCTGACAAACGGTGACAGCTTCTGCAGGTGTCCAGATTCTCTCTCCCTTCCCACGCACTGATCCTGCAGAAAGCCTCCCCGCTGGGCTGGAGTGCCGCTCTCCTTCGCCGTCGCGCAGACGCACGCCCGCGTGGGAGGGGTAGGGCGGCACGTGTGCCTTTCCCTGCCTGTGGCTGTGCC
>NW_010551678.1:1226-3077 GCF_000687285.1 Phaethon lepturus
GCCTCTTGCCGCCTGGCTCTGGCAGGGGCGGTGCATGGGGGCTTCCGCATCCACAGGAGAGCTGCCCCCCGGCGCCGACCACCGCTCCCAGGGGTGTGCACCATCCTGAAGCCCACTCTCCCCGGTCGGACCCTGGACCAGGGGCTTTTCCCTGCTCCCAGCGCTACGGCAGCGTGGCCGGGGGGGGCCCGCCCCCCCCCCGGGGGGCCAGCCGACCGGGCTGTGCGGGGCACCGCTGCACTGGCGGATCTCCCCCTCGCTGCAAAGAGCCAGGGCCGTCCCCTCCAGCTAGTTCTCACCACCGTCATTGGGATTTTCCGGAACAGTCTCATTTCATCTCAAATAGCATCACTCCGTTGCCCTGTCATTACTGCCCGTGAAAATTGGATCCGGACGAGCTCAGGGTGACACTGAAGACCTGACTTGGCGCAGGCAGATGCAAAGATAATACACTGCCACGAGTCCTTCAAAGGAGCAGCACTCCAAAGGAGATTTCTTCTCTCCAGCAAAAAATCGACGCCGCTCCATTGAAATGCAGCTACGAGCTAGCGGCACGTTTTCCTACATAATGTGTCCTCAAAATTAGCTGCAAGAGGACAGGGCTGAGCATGTGTTTTGCTTCTAAATAGTTGCACAATTTCAGTCATGCATGTAGCAGCAATTACAGATTCCTGTATCTCTGTCCTAAGTCCCTCTCTTACCCTTCTTAATTTTTTGCTCAAGTCTTGGGTAGCTCATCAAGGCCCTTCATTTTTCCCACAGGGTCGGACCCTTTAGGGAGTGCTGGGCGTCTGGGCCGCTCTGCTCGCCGCTGCTGCCCGTGGGGCAGGCGACGCAGAACTGCAGGCGCAGGGGATGCTGGGTTCACGCAAGGAAGCCGCTCACCGGCGTGCAGCGAGCAGCTGGTAAAGTATGATGAATGTGAGGGTCAGATGATGTCAAATCCCGCGCTCACCCCGTCTGAAAGGACAGTCACAACCACATCGACGGAGCGGTGCCTGGAGCATCGCTTGTCCGTACCGCAACCCGGAGGGCGCTGGCAGCTGGGACGGCAGAGCTGCTGCCCTGGGCAGGAGCCTGAGCGCAGAGCTTCAAACATGTTTAGGCGTCTAAAGGTGCATACAGTAGTCAGCGGGGTGTTCGGTAACACAATTCGGGCAGAATCTCAGTTTTTTCAGTGGGAATTAGCTGCTCCTTTTCGTTTGTTGGTTTGCTTTGAATCCCCCTGACTCTTTGCTATACTGTTCTGTAAGCGTCACAGGAAGCATGTCCCTGACTGACCAAGGGAACATTTTGAGGGTGGCTGAGTGCCTTAGGAACCCAAGTGGCATTTTCGAGACATTCAGTCAGTTGGCAGCTTAACCCTCTCTGAAGAGCAGCAGGCTGCACCCCTCAGCAGTGCGAGCCCACCGGTTCCCAATCCCCCTGACTCTTTGCTATACTGTTCTGTAAGCGTCACAGGAAGCATGTCCCTGACTGACCAAGGGAACATTTTGAGGGTGGCTGAGTGCCTTAGGAACCCAAGTGGCATTTTCGAGACATTCAGTCAGTTGGCAGCTTAACCCTCTCTGAAGAGCAGCAGGCTGCACCCCTCAGCAGTGCGAGCCCACCGGTTCCCGGGGGCATCAGGGCCCTGTGCCGTGCGCGGTCCCGAGGCCAAGCCAGCTGTCTGTCCGCTCAAGAGGGAGCGTGGGACAGGAGCCGAGCCGCGCTGCTCCCGTTCCCAGCCTGGCTCCGGGGCTTTGCCCAGGGCTTAGCCCCTTCCCCACCTCTCTGCGGCGTGGGCACCGCTGCCCGTTGCCCCTGTGGCACAGCAGGTCCTCTCTAGGCCGCCAGGTCCTCAGCAGACCG
>NW_010551678.1:3286-3623 GCF_000687285.1 Phaethon lepturus
CAGATGGACGGCGCGTGTCTGACGGCTTCTTCGGCTGTGTGCCTGCTCCCTCATCCCGCGTGTCCTTGGAAACTTTCAAAACAACAACAGAGCATCAAAGAGCTGCCAAAAGGCGAAAGTGCCAATCGGCAGGGGGGGGGGGACGAAAGTGCCACTCGTCAGGTGCGGGTGCCCTGCCGCCTTCCTCCGCGCTTACCGGCGTGGCACGGTCGCTTTGCTCACCACGCTCGTCCCTTTGAGACGGTAACTGCATGGGGGTAGCTTATCAGCCGCGTGCGCTTCGTACTCAAACAAATGAAGTCTGAAGCTGAAAGCAATGGAGACAGTTATGTGGCAA
>NW_010551678.1:3680-3936 GCF_000687285.1 Phaethon lepturus
ACTGATACAGCCTGGCATGGAGCGCAGGACAGAAGCCACAGCATCAGGGAGACAGACATCAGTCAGGGAGAGCACCACGGTCCTGCCACCCCTTCACCCTGGTGGCGTTTTCCCCTTTTCAGCTGGTCCAACTCACGCCGGTGCTCCTCTCCGGGGTGGGCACGAGCCCGTGGTGGGCGCTGAGGACCGGTGGGGCTGGATGCACGGAGGGCCGGTGCCACGGACACCGACAGCAGCAGCGGCACGGCACGGTGCC
>NW_010551678.1:4523-5253 GCF_000687285.1 Phaethon lepturus
TGGGCTGCGGTTTCCATCCGTGCCTGGCCCGGCACCCGCACCGTTTTGCACGCTGCTTGGCCCCTGGGGTCCCGCACCGGGGTACCCGTCTCCGGCGAGCCTGGCGCAGAGGGCTTGTGCCGAGCACCCCGAGCGGGAGCAGTCCTGGCGATGCTGCGCCCGGCTGGACCGCCGGCAACACGGAGCATTCCGCTGCTGTCAAAACGAAGCTAGAAAACATCCCAATTACCAGGCTGCCCTTTCAGCGGGGGGATCGGCAGAGCCTCCGCGCGCTGCCGCAAGCGCCTGTCAGCTGCGGGTCCCCGATGAGAGCGCAGGAGCGGCGCTGCAAGGAGGTGCTCCGAGCCGCACAGCAAGCGCGCTGAGCAACGTGACACGCGCCACCGCTTGGGAGGGGACGGCCCGGGTCAGTGCGCGTGGGGAAAGGACGCAGCGACAACGAAAGGCAGCCCTTTCCTTTTATCTGGCTGCTCCTAACTAGCTTTTCCCTTCACAGTCTCTCTCACTGCGGCACTGGTGAGGCTGAGGATATCAGGCTGGATACTGGCGAGCCCACGGCAATCTTACGGCTTGGGAGAATTATAACAAGGAGCCATTTTTTTCCTCCGCCAGTGCTAGAAGGTGTCCTGTGTCTGTCTTTGCCTGGTAATGAACTACGGTACCAAACTGGGCTCCTTCCCCCAAGCAACGACCAAGAAACTTCCCTCCTGCCTGTTCTTCTTCCCCTTCA
>NW_010551678.1:5301-5621 GCF_000687285.1 Phaethon lepturus
TGATGTCCCAAAACCTGTCCTTTGTCTTCAGGATCCTCATCGCTCGTTAGTGGTGTGTGCAGATTTGTCTTCTGAGTCCTCTACTCTTTTATTCTTCATATTTAATGAGGCACAAAGAACTGTGCAATAAAGGCTCATCAAAGCTGTCATTTATCTGTGTTTAACTGTCTTCGTTATATCTTAGTAATAAATGTCCTAAAGCTTTCTGTATGTGGATACATTTCTCCTCATTATTCCGGCTGTTTTCTCCAGAAATTCATTCACATTCTCTTTCATCCGGCCTTCCTTCTCCGGTCTTCGACGGAGAGAGCTGTCGTGCG
>NW_010551679.1:0-1375 GCF_000687285.1 Phaethon lepturus
TCCCGGGCTGGCCGCTGACGTCGCTCCCCGTTACTACTGTACGAGCCTCTCCTTACAACTGTGTTACTGACTTCTCAATGGAGCCCGAAAGCTGCTTCCGCAAAGTCCCCAGTGCTCCGGCACAGGGTCAGATTATCCTGCGAGGCTACGATGTCAGGAGGCCACGAGACTATGAATATTAGCCACTTCCTTCGTGGAAATCTGGAGGGAACTCTGGCTCTCCTCTCTCCCCCGCGGTCCTCTCCCGTCCTTGCTTTCGCAGGGGGTTTCGAGAAGGGCGCAGTTGGGTGTGTGCGGGTGCCAGGTGATCCCTTCCTCTGCAGGGGATCCTCAGGAGGACTCTCGGGAGACGCACGGTGCAGGTTTGACATGGATATTTGCATCAGTCCCTTTACGGGCTTGTGCTGAGGATGCCTGCTAACCTCTATTTACACATCGAGGACAGTGACGATTCACGTGGTACCTGCATTGCTACAGAAAGAAAATCAGGGGTTTTCACTTGATATCTGCCTTTCTCCTGTGAGCGCCTTTTCCTTTTTTAACAAAAAATAGTCATTTCTGTTTTGCTGGGACTCAAAATGTGTAATTTCTGGGCCTGCTTAATCCGTTTTGTGCAACTCTTTGCGGCTCAGAGGTATGAAGCTGGTTGTAGCTGGTTCATCTGCTGGCACCAGGCACTGGAAAGTGCCAGCCAGGCAGCTCTGCCGAGAGCACCGCGGAGCAGCCGGCGACTCTCAGCGTCCCTGCGAGAGGCAGGAGCAGTTTGACTCTTACAACTTCGATTTGTTTAAAAACCCCAAACAAAGTGCAGCAGGGGAAAATAAAACAAAAAACCAGTCTGCTTCTCAGAGAGATGCTTAGAGATCACATGAACTGAAATACAATATTCCATCTTTAATGTCTCAGCCTCCTGCTAACATCCATTGATGAGTGCAGGAGGCACCCCTCGGTGGAAAAGCGGTTCATCAGGTGGATTGCTATTGCTAGTAATGAAGTGGGGACGAATCCCTAATTTCTGCCGGTCCTCACCGAGCAGACCAATATTCTGCTTTTTTTGCAGCTTTTCCTCTCAAAGATCTAGGGGGTAGGTCTGGATGACTGAGAAAGCCCAAGGGCCTGTGCAAAGTGTATCTCCTGCCTGGCTGCATTGCTGCAGCTTGGGTTGGAGGGCTGCTGCATGGCTGGGACCGGGGACCCCCCTCGCTCTCCCGGGAGAGCTCTGCAAGGTGGCGGTTAGCAGAGGCCGGTGCGTTGGCAAAGCGGGGGACGGTAGTTGCTGGGGATGCCGGCAGCCGCCCACGCCGCAGTGATGGCTGGGGGAGATGGCGAGCGCGATGTGCTGCTGAGCTTGCCGCTCGGAGCCAGGAGAGAGCAG
>NW_010551679.1:1462-1858 GCF_000687285.1 Phaethon lepturus
TGCCTGGACCCCCCGCTGCCCCCTGCTCCCCACCCTGGCAGGGCCCCAGGGCTGTCCCACGCCGTGGGTTTCCTCCCCCCTGCCTGCACATCCCTGCCCTGGTGTCATGCCGTAATGGAAAGGCACCTCTCCAACAGGTGAATAATTAAGGTCTCAACCTAGTGCCTCCAGCAAAGGGAGCTTTGTGAGGGAGACGGATCTCTCTCTCACATTAACCTTTCCAATGTCAAACGCCCTTTAGTTGTTAGAAACTCCGCTTGCTCCTGCACTTCAGCACTGTCGGTTGTCCAATGAAAAATGCCCAGGGGCTGCTCCTCCTGCCCCAAACCCCTTCCTGGCTTTGAGGAATGGGTCCCGTGGTCCCTGGTGTGGGGCTGGGGACAGGGACACCGTGGT
>NW_010551679.1:2755-3148 GCF_000687285.1 Phaethon lepturus
GGAGGGGTCCCTGGCTCTGCCGGGGAAGGGAAGGGCTTTCCCCGGAGATAAGGCTCTGCCAGGACCACACATGTGGTGCCCACTTGCCGCCACCGAGGAGCCGGGCCGAGAGGAGCCGGGGACGTGAGGTGCCGGCAGGGCCTCGGTCGGCAAATGCGTTTGCCGGAGGAATCAGCTCCGGGCTCCTGCGGCTGAGCCCTGCTCCATGGCAACCCCGCGCGGGCTTATATTTCTCGTGACTGCTTGGCAGCCTGAAGTGATTTAGCAGAAGGGGAACTTTGTACGCACCGGAGCCACTGCTGCCAGTGCGGCTGTGCCGGGCCAACCGCCGCAGTCCTGGCCACGTGGCTCTCCTCCCTGGGGGCCAAGGGCTGGGCAGCCACTTGACCAACC
>NW_010551679.1:3552-4084 GCF_000687285.1 Phaethon lepturus
CGGCTGTTCTGCTCTTCAGCACTTTTCCTGAGCTCTGGCTCACAAATTATTTATTTAATTATTGTTTTTTATAATGGGAGCTTCCAAGAAACGCCATAGGACTTTGCACAGATCTGGCTGCGTTCAGGGTCTCATCAACCCCATCCTTACCCTGCAGAGGCAACAGGCGGGGTTGAGCTGCTGCAAATTGCTACGTTAAACCAGTTAACTTCAGAATTAAGACAGGGGAAAAAAAAAAAAAACTCTGGAAATCTCCTTTGGCCCTGTAAGAGCTGGAATCCCCCCGGAGAGGGGTTCCCCGTGCAAGTCTGGTATCCATTGGTGGGGGGGTGTGGAGACTGTGGCAGCGCTGGGGGCGATTTGGGATGGCCCCATCCAGTAGCCAGACTAACCTTTGATCACTGCTGGCTCCCGGGCGGCAATGTGGGGCTTAGGGAAAATACTTTGCTTATCTTGCATCCCTGCTGTCCTGAGGCAAAGCCGGCCGGTGCTGGGTGCCTCCCCAGTGCACCCGCCCCTACGGCGGGGGGCG
>NW_010551679.1:4123-4828 GCF_000687285.1 Phaethon lepturus
TACTCACCCTTCCCGCAGCACCCTGCCTGCCCAGGCAGCGAACAGGCAGGCGTTCGCCTTCGCAGCTGGGAGCAGGAGGCCTCTGCCCTTGGCATGGGGAGCCTGTGTGATGGGGGCTGAAGCGGGAGAGACCCCGGTGCACCAGGAGGGCTGATGTGACACTTCTCCCCTCCCCTGGGATGGAGCAGTACACGCTTTATATGGATGTTTTTGTGCTGAGGCGGCAGAGGATAAAACGAATGCCTCGAGCTCTTGCAGCGACTATGGTTGCAGGGCAGCAGTATCTTTACTGAGATGCATTTTCTAAATTCTTCCTCTGCGCCGCTTCTGCGCCCTGCGGTCGCTGCCTGCAGCGGCAGGGGGGAAGAGCCCCTTCTGCTGAGCCAGTGCCACTGGTCAGGCTCCTCGGTTCCTGTTTCAGTTTGCAGCGAGTTCATCGCTGCTGTCGCTTCTGCTTCCCCGGCCTTTGTTTGGGGAGGCTGCAGGACCCCGTTCGACCCCAGCATATGAGGCAGTGGGTGAGGGGTGTGGGAGGTATCACCTTTTCCCCCGGCCAAAAGCTGCCTTCCCCACCTAGTCCCCGAGGAACCCTCATTTCCTAATTTTCGTACACATCAAGAGCAAGGAAATCCTGTGGCGGGGGGAGATGGAGGGGAGAGGGTAGAGCATCCCGGCGCAGGCGGGGGCTGAGCTGGGGCTGTGCCG
>NW_010551680.1:0-391 GCF_000687285.1 Phaethon lepturus
CGCTCCTGCGGGGCGGGGGGTTAGAGAGGGGGAGCGCCGCCCGCCCCCCACGCCTGCGCCGAACGCCCTCGGCTCTGCCCCGAGGCGTCACCAAATCCCCTCGGCTCTGCCCCAAATGGGCACCGAACTCCCCCAAATCTGCCCCAAATCATCACCAAAATCTCTTGATTCTGCCCCAATTTGGCACCAAATCCCCCAATTCTGCCCCAAATTGGCACCAAATCCCCCCAATTCTGCCCCAAATTGGCACCAAAATCTCTTGATTCGGCCCCAAATCGTCACCAACTCCCTGACTCTGGCCCGGTCACGGCTCAGCACCCCCCCAGCCCCTATACGGCCCCTATAGCTCCCGCCCCCCTACACCCCCTCTCTCCATGCCCCTATAGGCCCC
>NW_010551681.1:0-17845 GCF_000687285.1 Phaethon lepturus
CCTATTTCGGCGTCCATCTGTAGCGCAGCGGTGGGTAGAAAGGCTGCTGGCACTTCGCATGTCTGTCCCGTTTCCCTCTTGCATATACAAGAGGGCTGATGCATGCAGGTCTTCTCCGGCGCCCGCCTCGGCGTGGCGGCCCGGCCAAAAAAACTGCTCTGCCCTGGAAGTGTGGGTGAAGCTGCTGCTCTCTAAAGAGGAGGTGATGCGCTGAGCGGAGGAGCCTAGGCTGCCTTCTGCCTTCTCTATAGGCGACTTTTGTAGAAACTCGAGTACTGATGCTAATGTAAAGGTTTGTACATGCAGTGTTACTTGTCGGCAGAAGGTTCCTTAAGCATAGTTAGCCATCAGTCTTTCAAGGCACAGGTGTTCTTGTGGTGTGGTTTTGATGCCAGTTGATTTTGAACTGTTGGGACTCTCTTGTCTAGTGCCTACTGTGACTTTTCAAATAAATTCTTCTAACCCCCTGGTGTAAATTTTTCATTAAACCAAAGGTTTTAGGGGAGAATGTAACCCTTTGAACTGACAGATATTTGCTTGCTGCCTTTTATACAGCAAAAGAAGTTGCATAACCAAAGCAATACAAAGTTAAAGCTGAAGAGGCGTTTCCATTATAAGCCCTCACACTGGCCGGTTGGAACTCCTGAGAAAATTACTCTGAGCGTGAGACTCTTCATGGCTGTCTGAAGCCAACAGTGAAATGTCCTTGTGTGTCCTAAAGGCATTGCCAGGCTTTTGACCTCCAAATATTAGCTTGAAGCTCAATTATAGAGTTACTGATGCCATTTTCAGGCGTCAGTTTCTGAAAGTGATTTTTAAGCCTGATTTAACTGTACTTAATGCTCTGTTAAATTTCATTTGACAGACATCTTTTGGGTTCAGAGCAAACATACTTAAATCTTTCTTAGAGTTCTGTATAAACAGTTTATCATAATGCTGTTATGTGTTTAAAAACCACTGGGCTTCTTTCCTTATTTTGATTAGGTAGCGTGTGAGGGTACACAGGCACTGGAGATTATTGAGTATTGATGAAGAGTAAGATCATCAGTGATGGTTGAAAGGCTTGCTTATTTGGCAGGAAGATTTTTTTGCTCTTGTCACCTAAACAATTTGTCTTTCTTTAAGCTGAACTTGTGATCCTTTTGCCTGCAGAGAAGAAAAGGTGAGTTGTATGAATAGCAGTTGTGTAACTTGTAGTACACAGTTTTTACTAAGAATTTAAGTAAAAGCACTTTCCTCGATACAGGCTAGTAAAGAGTTCTCTCATTTAAAGTTTAATTTTAACTAAAAGTAAGTTTTGGTCTTTTTGGAACAAGACTGTTTCAAATGTAGTCTGACAAGAATTTTTTATAAACTTGAAAACAGAATTGTTTTGTGTTCTGAAAAACAGGCTTTTTTCCTGTTATTATACCAAGTTGCGGTAATGCCTGTAGACTTTCTACCAAGCATTGTAAGATATAAGGCTGTAACTTGGGTGATGAGTCAAATCTACTAGTCTGGCAAGGTCAGAGGAGAATGTTGTGAGAAATCAGTCTAGATTTCAGTTTGAGGATTTAGTGGTAACAGTGTTTTGTTTTCCATGTTTTTCCTTAACTAATTTCTCATTCTCACTATGAAAAGGCCAGGTTCTGCAACTGTACCTCTTCTGCATAGTCCAGTGGCCCTGTATGGAGCTTCCCTGATTATAGTGCTCTGCGGGGTCCCATTCTGTACATCCAGTTGCAGGTTCCAGCTTTGAATCCAAACCTTTTGTGTTTCTCATCAAAAGTAGTGACTCAAACCCTTTGTGCCTTGACTGGTGTCATCAGTCAAGTTCAGGTGATACTGGTGAAAATGCTGATGTCTAGTGTCTGTGCTACCGTTGGAACTAGTTGAGTTATACCAGCAGCTACTGGCGAAAACTGTTAACCTGCAGACTGCTATCCATAGGTGTCATCTATGTCACTGCTATACTTAAGTTCCTCTCGTAGCCTCAGGAATAAATTATGAAGTTTAAACAGCTATTGCAGGTAGCAAGCTAGTGGATGGTAGTGAAGCTACCAATCCAATTAATAAAAACTGAATTGGTAAAGCTGTCTGCAGAACAGAGAGAATCCTGGCTGTTGTTTTGGCTCACTTAAAATCACTTTGGTTTCTTTGTGCTTGGGTGAAGACTTAACCTTGCTGATAGCCTTCTCAGTATCCTGTGGGTCTCTAACACTAGCTGTGTTTCAAATTTAACTCCTGCTGCCCACAGTTATGCCTACATGCTTTGTGAAAGTACTTATCAGTTGTTAGCAGCTACTGTACTTGAACACAGTGCCTTCCACCTGTCTGTATTTGGAGAAAGGTCCAAAAGTGTATCTTGTCTTTTGGGGTTTTTTTGCTTGTTTTCTAAACTTGAGTTTTCAGAGTTTGGATAATACTTCTGGAAGAAACAGCTACACATCCTTTTTTCTGCTTAATCTAGGTGGCTCTCATGGTGAAGCCCAGGGATGTTGGCTGAGGAGGGCATTAACTTATGCAATAAATTATTTGTCATCTTAAGTGAAACTTAACTGGAAATAGTTATTATGGAGCTATGCCTTTAATACATGTCTTTTTTTGGTTTTAAATGGTATTTCCATTAGTGTTTTTTTAAGTCCTGATATTATATTCCCTTCTCCCTGTAACAGCTACTGCTCCATGGGAGATGTTCCAGTTCCTTGAGCTGTTTCTGCTTGAGGAGTAATATTTATTGTAGATGTATAATTAGCACACCTGCTCACCTAGAAAATCTGGAATCTCTGGAGTGTTGAAACCATCAGCGTGTTTGCACTGTTACTTAACACGCTGTTGGGACTCTGTGCATATACTAATGTCTTTCCAGTATCGCACTGCAGACAACTTTGTTGTCTTGAGTACAGCAGATGCATTGCTGTGCAGTACAGGATGTGCTTTTGGCTTGCTTTATTACAGTATTTAGAGGCTGACATCAAAGAGCTTCCTGCATTAGAGCAATGTTAAGTATTTATGGTAAAATAATCAATTACTGAAGTAAGGGTTTGGCTGTTGAGGCCTAGCAGGCTTAAGTGATATTGAGTGAAGTACTATCTTTAGTTCCATTAGAGCATGATGGGTCCTCTTTCATGCTGTAGCTGAACACAGGAATATTCTTGTCTGTAAGATCAACCTAATTAAAATGTGGGATGGAACTCTGTATCATCTTCATGATATACAACACTGCTTTATAATATAACTAATGAAGTGAAAATTCACAACAAATACATAAATTAAAAAAAATACTGTCTCACTTAGCTGTAAATGAAGCCAGCTTTACCCTTGGTGTAAGCAAGCAGTAGTTTGAATTTTTCTTTTATGTTTCTGTTATGTTGGGAATCAACACTTGAATCAACACTTTTTTCTCAACTTTGACCTGTAGGAATGAAGGGTACTAAGTGAGTTGCTTTTATCTCTTGGCAGCAATCCACACTTTCAGCTGGAGAAAATTTTCAAAATGAAATCCAAGTCACCTTCAGTAATACTTGAAACATTAATTTGGTGGTTGCAGTTCTTCAATACCTTTCCTGTTGTTCAGTATCATGAGATAGACTATCAATGCCAAATATTTCCATTTATCACTCCTTTTGTTATTTACCAACACTTAGAAATAGTCCATGATAATGGTGGTCAGCTTTTTTTTGTATTTAAAAAAGTAAATGAGAGGAACTAAAATTTTGTGGAGATTTTGTGCTGTTAAGCTGTATTGGAAGCAAGGTATTGCTGTTAAGAGTTCTTGATGTTTTGGATGGTTATAGACAGCAGTGACAATGTAGCCAAGGAGAAGGCAGGCTCCAGTGTCAAATGTGAAGGTTATACAGAAGCAGAATATGGCCTAGTGTGTGAAAACCAGTTTAAAAAGTAACAGACATTATGGGCTTCTGGAAAATACTGATTTCTTTATTACTATTTTTGTTATAATGCTAGCACTTGGACTTTCATATGTTCCTTATTTCATTTAAAGAATAGAATGAATCTGTCTGCAGATTCCTAGTTATTGTGAATGATCCTCCTTTCAGCATTTAATATCTCCTTCTCCGATCAGTAAAATAAGCATGTGTTACCTTTCTAAGCTTGTGATAGACATGCAGACTTGGTACTGAGTACAGTCTGTGGAAAAACACCATTCTTGCCAGCAGTGTTTGTCAGATTCCTTCCTGAAAGAGAAGTGAGAGGCAGTCATCTTAGTTATAGCAGTCTTAATGACTGAAAAGGTCCTCTAAACAAGAATGAGACTACTAGCCTAGTTCTGGTTATTAGTAAGTTTCTAAATCAGCATTTGGGCTGAAACCTCTGAGTCTTGGCTTCTTCCTCAAGTACATTTACTTTAGAAAACTTTCAACTATTTACACAAATGAAACAAGGACTAAGTGAATCATCTTTTTGTTAAAAACTTCGAAGAGCACTAATTCTCCCACTTCTTCTGAAGCACGGATTTAACATTTTGCAGGGCATTAGACTTTTCAGTTTGTGGTGTGCAGTTATATTTTAGGCAGTTTTTAATGGTGATCCCGACAGAGAAGTATTTAAGTTCTCTCAACTTCATAGACTGGCAACTTGACTTCCTCCTGCCTCTTCCCAAAAGACCTCCAAAACAAAAACACCCAAAGCTCTAAAACAATCAATGACAAGACTGTTCCAGTGTGCTGCAAGCTGCTGAAGCCTAGAGCTGGTTTGGTCCATTGAACTGAAAACAGGGGTCACTTGTCTTGCATTTTCCATGACACTTTTGTCACCAAATCTGGTCTTGGAGAAGACTGTGGGGAAAGAGGATTTTGATTGCAAAGTTTGCTTCTTCGTATGTGTTGGGGGTAAAGTGTAGTTTAAGCAAAGTTAGAAATGTACAGGCATTGTGTAAGAGGAGATAAAGGTGATAAAACCTGTTAAAAGGGTAGTGATGGTGGCAGGAGACAAAATATGGGCTGGGATTTGAGAGAGAGAGAAATGCTGGCGGCTGGTCTGTTGAGAGACCAGGCATAATTTGCACTTGGCAGCCTTAATTCTCTCATTTTTCCTAACTCATGGATTATGAGGGTAAAAGACTTCATGTTCTTCAGGGAGAAATTATTCTTGAGTGTAGTAAATATAAAATTTGTTTATATGACAAATATTCTACACCTGTAAGCTTTTTCTCAGTTGTTTGAAAACGGGCTTTAGCTAATAGGCAAGTGAATCTCGGTGCTGAGAGTACAGTACAGTCATGGCCATGTTGCACTGTTGAAAGAGCAGCTTTAAAAATACTGATCATGGATGGAAATGCTCAGTTGTGCTCTGGACAGTCAGTACAGGTGTCTTATTTGTGTTGTGTTCTTTTTACAGAGTATTCAAAAACTGGAACTATCATTCTCACTACTTTGAGTGCTATTTTACAACCTGCTATGTTTTTTCAACTTACTTGACTTAAGATAGTCACATGAGTAAGAGTGCATAAGCATCTGTGTTAAATGCATAACAGGTCCAATATTAGACTTTGCAGTATCTTTTCCCCAGTTTTTTTATCTGGAGTCTTGTGTCAACTAACCTACCAGAAAAAGCTGACTGTTCAACTAAACCAACAAGTTAAGTAGCTGCAGCTTTCTTTTGTGGAAAAAAATGGCTACTACTGTCTCTTGCCAACTAGCAATAGGTTTCTGACTGCACCTGATTCTGTGTGATCCTGATTTCTTTTAAAATTCTCTAACAAACTGAGGGCTTATAAATGTCCTTAAGCTTGTCTTGCCCATTCTATGTAATCTTGTTTGCTCTTCACTGTAAAAATGGCTCCCATTTTTGCTGTGAAACCCCCTTAATGAGCCAGGGTGCATGTCATCAACAACAGGAGCAATAAGAGCAAAGTAGGGGTTTTAGGGCTGCAGTATTCAATGAACTGCATGTTTGTATTTCTTTGTTTTTAGTTTCAAAGATAAAGTAATTCATATGTGTACATGAAAGATTAAGAAGCCTGATTTACAAAGGGAATACTGTTGATGTATTTCCCATTTTAGGACCTTTAGACTAATTTTCCTTTAAAGAAGTTAAATTACCTGATGAACGGTTAACTATTGATTGCTTTACAGTTTGTGTCATGTTTGGGTTTTTTCTAGTTCAGTTAAGCATTTGGTCTCCTCTGGCTTTCCTCTAATTGCCCAGAGAGGTTGTAGACTCACCATCCTTGGGGAGAGTCAAAACACACCCTAAGAAATAGGGTTTAACTTTGAATTTGGATGAACTTTGAAGTTAGCCCTGCTTTTAGTGGGTGGAAGGTGGGGTGTTAGACATGTTAAAGGAGGTATAGAAGACCTCTTTCAAAGTGCTCTTCTTCTGAATCTAATTCAGCTTTCTGAAGGATTAAAAAAAATACAGAAGATATGAAGAAATGAAAGATCTATTTAGGGAGAAGGAGCCTAAAAATATCTATCCTGTAGAATAAGTTTCCAGAACAAGATGTTTAAAACTCTGACCCTTGGTCTTGTCAAGCCTTAAACTAAGAAAAATCATTAGAAGAGTTAAGAACACTAGCTCAAGAGTGTTTGGAGTTGGTTGTTGTTTGTTTAGCATTTCCTATGTACAGCTACAAGTCATTTCTATGTAACTCTTGCATTGTTGCACAGTATAACATGTCTGGCTTCTTGCAAGTATCTCAACAGGTGTATTTTTAAGGAATATTTCTGAAAACTATGTTTAATTTTTTGGGTAGCATTGTTGTGCATACAGGTTTTCTGAAGGGAAAGATAGCTATGAAGTTTGAACAGGATGTCAGTGTGACTTGCCTGATGTGTCCAATGAGGAGGATACAGGTTACCCTTATGCATGTCACACAGACCTGGCTAACAAATCTGGGGGATGTTGAGACACCTGCTTCAATAAACTAGTGTGCCACTTAACTTTTCCATCTTTTCTTTGTTGTTTCTAGTGGATTCTTACAATATTTACAACACTAATGTGAAACAGGTGTGTTTATCACTTTGGACACTATTTTTGTTTGCTAGACTTGCATCAAGGATGTGGTACTTTAGTTTCTGATATATTGGAAAGTGATTGGTTAAAAACTTTTGATTTTGAAGTTTGATTTTAGCTTATCAGACTTCTAAGTGACATAGTTCAAGCTTACATGACTTAGAGTGGACCGTTGTGTACACAAACTCATGTCTTTAACTTCCAGTCATAAACAAGAATTAAGGTTATTAAACAAGCCATGGATTTTGCAATAACTGACTAGCTTGACTTGCTTTTTTGCACTGTCAACATCAGTGGTTGTTGGGAAGTAATCCAGTGAGAATTTTGGTTTTTGCAGCTGAAACAAGGTTTAAAATTGATTGCTCTGTCTTCAGGTGGTGAAGAATAAACAAACCCAAAGTAAATGTTCCTAAACAAATTCCTTTTTCCTATCCATTCCCTTAAAGGCATATAACACCAGAGAAGTTCTATGTGGAAGCTTGTGATGATGGGGCAGATGACGTGCTTGCTATTGATAGAGTCTCCACGGAAGTCACTCTTACAGGTACTCTGCTCACTAGAATTTCTCAATATAGGCTTCTTGTCCATTTTGCCTGTGTTGCTCTAGGCACTCCCAGAAAATCTTCAGAACCTTAAATTGATACTGAGACAATTGTTTTTCTTTTGTCACTGTTTTAAAGTAGTGCTTTTTATTCTGTCCTGTGAAGAACTTCCTTTGAAATGCCTTTTTGCTGTGGGTAACTGGAGTGATAGTGCTTGCCTCTTTGGTTAGACTGCCCATCACAACAGTAAAAACTGACTCATCCAAGCTAGTTGGGATTGGTGCTACAAGTCCAAGATCAAACATGGGAAGGATTGAACACTGGGATTCTGCAGCTTTTGCCCAATTGTCCTAGTGCTGTCACTTATTTAATACTGAAACATGAATTTTCATAAAGCCTCTAGAAACAACAGTAAAAAGCCCTCACTGTAAATTTTGATCTGTGTTGTAAATCTGGATTCAAATGTCAGTGTGAGTAGTCTTAAGCATGCTGATGCTGAGGTCTTCAAAACTTCAGTTTAATTTTTTAAGAATCTTTCTATCCATTATTTTCACAATCAAAGATCTTGCATTAAATGACAACATGAAACGAAGGCAATGGGTAACTTCCCTTTTGATACTTCACGAGTTTGTACCTCAGTATTCCTAATCTCAAAATAGACAGAAATGCTATGGTAATATTAATATAAAGGCAGTAATTCCTTTATTGGGCCTCTATACTTCATGTACGAGCAATGTGCCCATCCCACTGATATTTTTGGTGTTGTAGTATAATACTTCAATTTCTCCTTTGAAGTTGTCCTTTCAAAACTGTAAAGATGGCTATCCTAAGTCTTTTATTAGTCTACATCTGTTCTCATTACTAGTGTTTTATCAGAAGAACCTGCAAGGTGTTTCAAGCAAAGGAAAATTCAAGCACTGTCTTTCTCTGTTCTCCAAGTTCTGGGAAAATGCCTAACTCTGGGTGGTTTTGGTTTGTTTTTTCTCTTTTTAAATTCTCTAATATCCCTTCTGTTTTATCTATCCACATTTCTAGATGAAGGTTAACATGCTAAGACTTACAATTTATTTTTGGATCTCTTGGTATGTTGTTTGGAATACTGTATCCCTTGCCACGTCTATGCTGTTGTTGGTAGTTTTGCAGAGATAGACCAAGAAGTAAACTAGGTCTTCTGAAATGGAAATAGAGGGAGGCTCAGAAGTGGGAGGCACAAGCATTTATGGTTTGTCCTTGATGTCTTGATGGTTTTAATACAAGAAGCTTCTGGAAACTGGCAGGACAATACATTACTGAGGAGTCTGAAATTCTGATGTTTTCTTCTGGTTTTCAGTTAAGAAAGATGTTCCCCCTTCAGCTGTTACAAGGCCTATATATGGTATTTTGGGAACAATCCGCTTGGTGGCAGGTAAGGAAAACAGAACTGTGCTCTTTAAAAATACTTAAGCAAAATATATTGCTAAAGAAGCTTTAAAGACAAAAATAGTATTTGCAAGTATCTGAGGTTACACTTTCATCAGTATGATGGGCTTTCCTTGTGGCTGCTAGAGGATAGAGGTATCCAAATACAGTTTATCATGAATGTTCGTGTACCTTTTAAACCTGTAGCTGCTCTAATGGTAGGGTTAACTGACAGCTTGTTGAGTTTTAAGGAATGCACTTCAAATGCATGCAAAGAACTTCATCTACTTACTTTTCATAACTGTTTTAATCTTAGCTGGAGGATTTGATGTACAGTCAGATATTGGGTTGTGAAGTTTGACTTTAAATCAATAATCTTGGTACACAAATAAGAGTGACAGGGTGATAGACTAGTAGATGCAGCTGTTCAAGTAAAGATTGTGTTCCAACTATCCTACAAATACAAAGAAAATTCAACATTAAAAGAAAAAGGACAGACTGAAACAATTCGAAATTTTAGGGAGTTGTAGCATAAGGTAAGAATAAGCTGTCTGCTTTATCCAAGTATCTCAGTGGTGTTCAGGTCTAAACAGTCACGGGCACAAATAAACCTGATGTATAAAGTCTTCCAGGGAAGTCAGTGTTGCTATTCAAAAGATCTTTTGTGGGTAGCCTTTATTAGAGTTTGAGACTAAAGTAGTCTGAAAAATGATGTAATAAGGAGCGTGCATACTGAATAAAGGTCCCCATACATAGAAAGGATTTAAGTTCACTCATTGCAGTATTCTCAACTGAAGCAAAGTATCTTTGTGTTAAATGCAGTAACTTCTGACAGGATCTTAAACTACTGAACTATATATGCTCATATTCTGCAAGATCCACAATTCTTTAGATTAAAAGCAATGTAATAGACACCTGTGTCTTAGGTCTTGGGTACTTAACAAGCCCTGCCTTTAAAACTGAACTGCCCCAAAGGGGAATTTTCACAGCTTAAAGGATTGGTAATGACTTTCATTCATCTGACTGAATATAAAATACAGAAGTATGTAACTTCTTTTAATAGCCTGTTTTTTTTCTTTCCACCCCCAAAGCTTTGCACTCATTGTTAGTATACAGCTGCCAAACTAAAGGTATCAGTTAAAGTAAATGTTTAGCTAAGTGTTGTTAGGCACTGTTAACTGTAAAATGGGTTCTATATTTAGCAATGCAGTGTCTTTAACAAGCATAAATATTCTTTGCCTATTACAGTAATGAGGGGGAAAGTTGCTGAAGTAATATCTGAAGCTCTGAAATCTCAAACAGAAGTTTGCATACCCAGATAGGAAAAGACAACAGTGGAAATTCATGTCAGATTAAATGTATCTGTGCAGCATCTTTGTGGCATAGTTGTGGATGTAATGTGCTGTTTTTATAAGGTATATGAATGCTTCTGGTGTACCAACAAAAAGCAATACTTATAATTGGAGATGCAAACATGCTAGAGCATTTATAAGTGCTTGGACATTCCACGCAAATAAAAGGTATAACACTAGAGCGGCGGGGGCAAAAAAAAGTTATTTGACTAACTATATAGATACCCAATCTAATAATTCACCTGTCTGTAAAACTTAGTGTATATGTAGGTATAGTAGTAAATACAAATAGTGGGTAAACTTACTGCACACAACAGGAACTTCTTCTGCTTTGGCATTTATACTTGTTTGAAAGATTTTGTACAAAAATGTGCTAGACTTGTGCTTCTCTGCTTCTGCATGGCCTGCTCATTGTTTTGCTCTATTGAAGTTGTAAGTAAGCATTTGATGCTTACAAGATGTAGATGATGAGACACTTTTATCCATCAATATCCAATTTAATAAATTAACCTTTTTCAAAAACAAGATGACACTGCAATACGATAGGCTTAGAAATAAGGCTATGTTGTATTTACCAACAAGTGTAAATTAATTGCTCTGAGTGAACTGTCATGGTTATGTGTTTTTGCTTTGTTACTTATGCAACCAGGAAAACAACAAGCTTCCCATCTTAAATAATTAAAAGAAACCCCCTTCTCTCTGCTCCATTTTGAACCTGTTAGGATAAGTGGGTTTTTTTCAGGATGACTTTTTGGATTCTGAAGTGTGCTTCCTTTCATATATTTCAGGCTTGCTCTCTGCTTTCCAAACCACATTCAAGACCATTGGCCTCTCTACATTTGCAAGACTAAAGACTTTCAGACTGTCTCTGGTCTGAAGTAAGAGTAGCTGACACTTTTTATCTTGTCCCTTTTTTAATTTCCTTAAACTTAATGAGTAGCTCAAGATCTGTGAGCACAGAGAAGTGGGTAGCTTAGCAAGTGTGTTTAGCTTCTGTTCCAGCCTCTTGCTGGTAAGAACATAGTCCTAGGCGTAACTTGAAGAAACCTTACTCTTTCTTATTGGTTTCAGTTTTCTGGTATGGTTATAGGCTGCTTTGCTTAATATGTGCATCTTTGTTTTTTTTAAACTCTGCTCTTTCTGATTTACAGGCACGTATCTTATTGTAATAACAAAAAAGAAAAAAGTAGGTGAGATTTTCAGTCATGCAATCTGGAAAGCAACAGACTTTGACATCCTCTCCTATAAAAAAACCATGCTGCACTTAACTGATATTCAGGTAGGTGGATTGATTAGCGAAGTTGGGGGGAATGTTATCTTATGTTTATGTCTGTTACCACAGGACCTAATTTGGTGAAACTATGAAATCTTTTAAAGAAGCTATTTGAACTATACTCTTTTTCTCTTGATTTGTTCAGGGTACTATAATTGATGCAATATTTGGGTATAGATGTATATAAAGCTATGTCATTCAAGATGACAAACTCACATTGTGCAACTTAAAATATCATCCCTGGAGTTTGTTCTGGATATTGTGCCTTTTTCCCCTTTTAAGATGGTACACATTTCTTAACACTTTTTGTGTTAAGTCTTTCTCACAGCTTGACTATCCTGGTAGCCCCTACAATAAGCTGCTTCCCTGTCATCTAACTATCTGTCTTGCTGAATTTATGGGATTGTTCAATGATATAATTACCCAGCAGGGAATTTTTTTGAGGGAGGGAAAAGATGAAGATTGTTTAAAATGGGTGTTGTGGATTGAGTAGTAGATAAGGGTGTCTAATGAATGAGCTGAAAAGGAATCTGATGTTCTTTCAGGGAAGGAATGAGGTTAATCAAAACTTGAACCAGAGCACAGATTAGTTATTGGGGTAATCTTGACAGTAAGTTGTATCTTTTCTGCATTGCCATCTTGTCTTGTTTTTTTTTAACTAAATGGTTTTTAGGGTAACTAATGGCTTCCTTTTTGCTTGGAAGCTGCTAATATTAGTTTAATATCAGTAGTTATTTACCTTGCAGGAATACTGTTCTTTGCTTTCCACTGTTCTTGCAGAATTTGGTTGCAGTGTGCTAGCTGTAAGTTATCAGTGAACTGGTATCAAAATTGCAATCTTGTGGTTTCTTTCTTGTATGGTAATCTCTGATGTCGTGTTGCTACAGCACTAGCAAAGTTCATCTCATGACTTCAAAAAATAGTGGTAGCATATAAGAATAAGATATTTTGGTGTTAATAAATGAGAGCTCTTCTGTCCTTTTTTCCTCATCTCAACAGTTGCAGGATAATAAAGTATTTTTATCAATGCTTAATCATGTCTTGAGCGTGGATGGATTTTACTTCTCGACAACATATGACCTAACACACACTCTGCAACGGTTAGCCAACACGAGCCCAGAGTTCCAGGAAATGAGCCTCCTAGAGAGGGTAAGAATTTAATATTCCTTAGTATCTGTGTCACAGACACTGTCAGTCTGTTCTGCAGAGCTTAAGTTTAGTTTATGCAGCTGATGTTTAAATGACGTTAAAGCAAACTATCACAAACTAAAGGAAACTCTACACAGTTTAGGATGATGTTGCATAAACTCAAGTTACACTTGGAGCTTGCTTCATATTGTGCTTAGAATAAGGGTGGAAATTGCTGGTCTGTAATGCTTCAGTACACAAGTTTTTTCAGCACTGCAGCATTTTATCAAAACTGTTACGGGTTGCGGCTGAGCATACTAGTCCACCCTTAAGTCTCATAGCCTGTGAGGAAAATGAAGTTCTAAAAATCTGTTCTGATGTCAGACTTCTGGATCAGGCAGTTAGAAAGTACTTTCTGCAGTCTGCTTTAAATGGATTTTAAAATTTCAAAATAAATGAAAATTTGCCTCTGATCTTGATATTGAACACTTCTAATTGCAGCAAGAAGGAACTAAGCAGAAAAATTGAGAAAGCGAGTCATTCCTCTGACCTAGAATCTGGGAGGGGGGTGGGGTGTGTGTGTGGGTACGGGGATGACCTCAAAGTGGAATAAACGGCACTTGACTTTGTATTTTCTTCCAGGGTAACATAGAACAGAACTGTGGGTCTTACAGCTGTTGGCCTTGGGATGTTGTATTCTGTCTAAACTATGCCTATTCCTATGTTTGAAGCATGAACTTAATATGCTACTTTCTTCTTAAAGACAAGAGAATCACACAGCAATTTGAGCTTGAAATTCTGGTGTGCTTCCAGAGTTCCAGAATCCTTAGTCTGGTAACTTACTACACTGCAGCATAAACAAGGTCTAAACTGCCAAGGCACTGAAATACTGAAGCCTTCGAAGTCAGTAACATTCTTCCTGCCTTTGCTGAAGAGATGGAAGTGGAGTCATAAGATGTTGTCTCTTAGATGCTTAAACTATCTAAGATGGGGAAGCAGCACACTTTTACCAAGATTTTAAACAAAAATCAATTTAAAAATCAGTTTATAGTTGGGGACTACTTTGCATTATCAAATGCTGCTCTAGCAGGACTCCTAACCAGGGAGAGCAGTTGCTGACATGAAAAGATTGGTTTGCTTTAAGATTTTGGCACTTGAAAAGGTTGTTTGAAAGGTAAAGTACAGTTAAAAGGTGCAGTTTCAAGTAAATTCAAATGCTGGATGATTAAAACAAATGTAACTTCACACTCACGTGTTTGTAGCGTAATGGCTTAACAAAAGGATGATGGCAATTTTGGGCATCTCCAGTGCACCTCTACAAGAGAAGCTTGGCCTGTGGTTGGCGTGTGATTGTCTTGGTTTGATATTTGTGTTTGGTTTGGTGTTTTTATAAACAGGTAGAAGGAAACAGCCCCAAGTAGGGGCACCAAAGCATCATACCATATTCTTCCACTAGTTCAAGATACTGCAGGTAGGATTTGAACGGTTTCTGGCAGATAGTTTTATTTAGTCTTTTCTGTTAGACAAAGGACTGTTCCAGCACTGAGCTTGAATTAACCCTCATCCTCAGTGATGTATTGTCTGCCTGGCTCATCTTAAAGTTTAGATTTATGCCACTTCCCCAGAGCCTGCACTATGTTCTGCAGCAAATGTCTCTTTTGTGACTAATCTGGTAGCTTTCTTGAATGTGCTCAGCAACCTGCTCAAGACAGTTCTGGTGTGAATTAGGAATAGGAAATAATGGAGAGTTGAAGAGGATAATTTATGCAGTGGCATATAAATACTTTAGTTTTTTAATCTACAAGTATTGTTTAACTTTCAGAATTGTTGATTATTGCATTCCAGACACCTTGCATTTTTACCTTCTGACCATTTTAAGAGTGTTACCTTGCTATTCTTAAAATTTCAGATAATTTCTTCAAACTCTTTTCTTATGGTAAAGACTGGAATGTACTTCTGATACTGCAGCTGAGTTGTTAATGGTTTAGCATGCCTGAAGTGTCAGGCAACACCCTTAAAGATTGGAGAGAGCTGTTCCTCTTAACTATTTTTTTCTTTAGATTTCTAGTTGAGGATATAAAGGATACTGATGAAAGAAGCATGTTCCATATCTATGTACATCTGTTCACCTAAACTTGTGTATTGCTATGACATTGCCTTTATTCTGAATTAAACAGAACTGACAGTCTATAAAAGCACACTGGCTTTTTTCTTGCTGCAGGCAGATCCACGGTTTGTATGGAATGGACATCTTCTTAGAGAATTTGCTGCTCAACCAGAGGTAAACACTTTGTAATGATTATATTAATAGAGGATGAATATACTTTTACTACAAGCATATAAGTTTCCTTTAATTCTGTCTCATTTCAGACAGCCAGAATGTGGTGTAATGTGGCTATTAATCTTCTAGTTTAGCACAGTGACAGTCTTCTGCTTTCAAACTTTCACCTTTATGTCAGTGTCTTCAGTAGTGCATATAGTAAAGCTGACTTTTGGAAGTGTTTACATTTGAAGATACTGTGCTGAGACCATGCTCATATAAACCAAAGGGGAATTTACACTGCACAGCATATGCTTATCAAGCTTTTTGAAGGTTTAGCTACTTATCTTTAGGTACAGGCAAGGTTCAGCTCATCACTTTTTTCCTAAGACTGGCTAGCATCTTTCTCCATGATTACAGTTTAAATTCTGTTTGTATAGTGAATAGGTCATATAGCTAATAAATAAGTGTAAGACTGACAGTTTCGGTTCTTTCAGTTTATTTCAAATGAAGAGTAGCACAGTGTAACCTTTGAATTCACTTACTCCAGCAAATACAAGTACATGACCATAAGCCACAACTGTAGTACCTCAATGGCCAGACTACCTAAGCTCTTTCCTACTGGACACCTTAGATGTGTGTGAAGTTTCTTGAATTGTCTTCACTACAGCAAAGTTTTTTGAGTACTTTTCATTTAGTGAAGTGAATGATGCACTGCTTCTATTTCTCAGTAACCTGTGGAGATGTGCTCTTAGAGTAGACAGCACTGTTCCAAAAGACTGGATTGTGCAGTGCTTCTGGAATGTGAAGATACGAATTAGCAAAGGGCTGTTGTGCATATTCCAGAGGTATATGGTTTGCATAGTGCTATGCAAACAAAGCTTGGGAAATGAGAGAAGCTGTGATGGGAACAGCAAAGAAAGCCAAGTGTGGCTGGTTAGTGAAAACAGATGTAGGAGTCAAAACACAGAAGTTTAAAAGGGAGATAACTGGTATGTGAGGGGAGGTGTGACCTGATATCGACTACAGGTGGCTTGCTATAGTAACAATATTAGGTAATGAGATGTGGTATTTCTGACTTACATTGGAAAATTTTACTTTTAACTTGGTCTTTCAAGAAAATTTATTCAGGAGTGGCAGGATGGGAAAAATCCTGGAACAAGCATTTCAAGTGTAAATCACATAGAAGTATTCCTTGCTGAAGCCCTGTGTTAACTACTATCTCTGCTTACATCCTACTGTGGAGGTACAGCAAATACCATATCAAAAGGCTTTGTGTGTACTGCTTTGTATCTGGCATCTTTGTAGAAGAGTAAATGCCATATATAAGAGGACAAAGCAGCTTTGTTTTTTTGTCAAGGTCATTTAATTAGGATTACTTTCACTTTTTCCCTGCTGCTAATTACGTATGTTGCTGTTTTCCTTGAACTTTTCTCAGAGTTAATGTACCCTAAACAAAGTAAAGGATATAAAGTATATAAAACTATAAAACTCCTAGGCAAAGCATAGTCACCTTTTTTGGGTGCTAGTGTTTATTTAGTATTTTTAACATGATTGTGTGTTTTTTCAGATCCATAGGTTTGCTACACCAGTGATGCATGGATGTATCCTTTCATGTTGGAAAACTCACTGCTGAATATGGTAGTCTAACAGAAAAATGGTTGCTGATGAGGTGGTGCTATTGGCTATGTTGCAACTATAACAGAACGCGACGTCAGACTTAAGTTGTAGTTCGTTCAGATACGAGCATTACATATTGTTAGCCCACTCATATGTTAATTAACTTGAACATTCTGCTTTTAAGGCTTAATGTATTTAATTTTACAGGTATGATTTGCATAACTGTCTTCAGTGGGATTGATGGTTAAGATGAACATGGCAAATGCTCTTACAGCAGCCTTAGTACTCTTTATCTTGCTATAAAGATACCTTCACTTAGCATTTACTTTGGCTTTAAAATAAGGAACATTCTTGACTTGAAGGACTGCTTATGGATGTTTCCACTGATGAATAAAAGGATAAGGACTTCTGCTGAAGTCTCCTGGAATGCTTCTCCTGCACCAATGCTTTGGGTAACAGCCTTTTTAGTAAAGCAGTCATGAGTTTATTTTTGAGAAGGGGTGTATTCTGCAAGTAAGCTTAATGTTTTCTGAAGGCAGTGTTCCTCATGCAGTGTGTGATCAACAGTAAGTCCTACGTGCTCCTGGACTGGTGGTACAAAAAGGCCTGGCAAGACTGGACAGAGCAACTCATGCTGCATTCTCCTTAGTTCCTCCATCACCTAGGCCCCTTAGGTGTGTGCAGGGAACAGCTTCCAGACTGGGTCAGCTGTTCTGGTAGGACTGTTAGCAGCTGGCAGATCTCCAGTCCTTCTTTCCTGTGACTTCATTTATTGGAAAATGTTGTAGGAGTATGTGGAGAAGCAAGGAAAGGTGGCAAAAGGGAACTGTCAAAACAACCTAATCCTTATCCTGCAGGTCCTGGGTGGAAGAGTCTGGATGGATTGCAATTAGCAATTGGCAGGCTGCAATTAACAGCTTCCTCTGTCCCACTTTCACTATGTAAATAATTAGCATAAGTAATATGTTTTGCTGTAATTCTAATACTAAACAAGCAGCTTAGAGAAACCAGGAATTCAAAGAAACTGGATTTTTAGTGATGAAAATACTAGGAAGAGCCCCAAGAAGAACTGTTACAGTGCCACTAGCAGTTATTTAAATAAAATCAAAGATTCCTTTTTCCCTCTGTCTAAACTTAAATATATTTTGTTCAACTATCTGGACTGGGGTTCTAGTCTTGCAGTGATGAGAAATAATGGACTTACTTGGGTAATCGAGACTTTGATCACCTAAAGTCTAAACTATTTCCTTTGTTACTCAAAAAAAAACGTTCTTAAGAACAATAAATTATGTCTGGGGGGGGGGGGGTTACCCAAAAC
>NW_010551681.1:17876-25865 GCF_000687285.1 Phaethon lepturus
CCATTTAAGTTAGGACAGATTGCAGACAGAAAACGGGATGACTATTGCTAAGCAGCTAAGTTTAGAGGTAACCTTTCTTGCAGGAAACTGTTGGCTGTACAAATGCTGGATTAAAGGGTGTAGGACCTGGCAGTAATTTTCCAGGAAACCAGAGGGATAGGTCTTTTCAGTCTAATTTATGAATTGTGAGAACACTCTGGATTATGTAAGGCCAATTTGTATTATATTTTTGGAGTTCTTTACAAATGTTATCAGTACAAATGCACACATAAAGATGTTCCATATATGCAGTCAGTGTGCTCTTTAAGATAACTTAAGTGCTCACATGTGACAGCTGCTATATGTCCCATTTGAATCACAAGTGCTAGATTTCCCTGTAAAATGTGCTATTTTAAAAAAGAAAATAAGTTTTACCAACCTTAAGACAAAGCATCTAGATTCCTCAAAGAATAAAAGACTGCAGTGTGCTAATACTGCAGCTTGCAAATATTGACCATTTTAATCTTTTGCTTGCTTTAGAGTTGTTTCAGTTTTTTGGGGTAAAGGATGAACGCCTGTGGATCTACCTGGAGAAATTATTCATGGTGAATGCTGGTCTCTATTAGACTTGAGTCTACCATAGTCCAAATAAAGGCAATTGTAAGCAGCACAGAACAAGACTCTAAAACTGAAACTGGTTATCAATGGCCCCTGTTTGTTTATTAGTCCTGGATTATGGTGCATCTGCCACTTTGGGTGTTTAGCCTGAGCAGGAAAGCATTCTTGTGTAAGAAGCTCACATTGGAGACTTGGTACATGTTCATTCTTTGGCTTTCAAATCCATACCAAGAAAATGAACATTACTGCTAGCTCTGGCATCTGTAAATGTGATGTATGTTGCATTAACAGGTGCAAGGTATAACAGCTCAAGATATTCATGCCTCTAAAGGCCTAGAAAAAGGTTTTGGAGTGGTATTTTTTTTTTTGTTAGAAGCAATAGGGGCAAGAACTTTTAAGATAGCTTAATAAAATTATGTGGATGAGATGGCTGTAGTACTGAATGGAACTCCAGAAGTCAGTCCATTTAATGATATATATAGGACCATAAGACCAGATTAATCTTTAGAGTCTCATTTTCTCAAAACTATAGGAGTTTTAATGTGTCTTCATCAGTGACATTGCCTATAGCCTGTCTTTTTGTGATGCACATACTGATCCTAATATTAAAGTTACCCTCTCAAGTTTAATGTTCAACTGTTACTGGCGTGAGAAACACTTATGAGTTTCTTTGAATGTGGTCACTTGGTTCCTTGATGTTTCCTACCTCTTGGTATATAAAAATATCATAATGAAGTTTTTGGGATTCTCCTTAGTGATATTCATTAGTTATCACTATGCACTCTTGTTCTATTAATGGCAAGTGCTTTGACTGGCTGCTTGTTTCCAGAAGAAGCTGTTTCAGGGCTGGTGTACGCTACTATGTAAGAGGTAAAATAGCAAAATTGATTTATTTTAAAGATAATGTGAATTCCATCTGTGTGTGACTTACTATACAGCAATTACTCTTAAAGGTGACTTGAACAAAAAAATGCTTGTAATAGTTTGCCTCAAGAGACCCTTGCTCCAAAGAAAATATTAGGAACCTGTATGCTGAACTGAAGCATGTTCTGGTATTTATTTATTAAAACTGACTCTTCTAATATCCTAGAGATAACTGCAGAAGTTTTGCAGGGGTTTTTAACACTTCAGTGTTTTTATTGGAGTTAAATCAAGTGTGTAGTAGCCCTTTTGGCCTAGCAGTAAATTCAACTAAGAGCATCGTTGGTGCTGGTGGGGAGCCCTGAATAGTGGTGTTCTCTAATTGTTTAAAGTTAAAAAGTGAACAAGGAAATGGATTTAAATTACTTTCTCTGTTCTTAGTGCCATCATACCTGCTTTCGAAGAAATTGGTCAGTTTCTGCTGACCAACTCTACCATTGCTATTGAATTGTGAATATTTCAGTGTTAGAGGATGCATATTTTATTTTGTATTAAACTACTCAATTTCTGGGACTATAAATGTCAAACTGTGTTAAGCACAACTGTGCTCCTTCAAGTTAAATTTATTACAGATCATATTAAACTTTTGCCAAAGGTGTGTTTAATTTGCTATCTTCAGGCAGCGCTGGTACTTTCATGTTTTCTGCATGCACTTGAAAGGAAAGGGTTGGAAGCCTTTTGTTGATATACTGTTGCTATTCTGCAGCCAGTCTGAGCTGGTTAACAAGGTCTTTTTCCTACACAGGTATTGATTCAGAAGGACATGCTGCTAATTTTGTCGAAACAGAACAAATTGTGCATTACAAGGGGAGCAAAGCATCGTTTGTTCAGGTAAAGTCAGTGTAAGGAACTGCTCACCGGCTTGAGAGAGAGATAGGTATAATTGATATTCAGAAACATAGACAGCTATCTGTATAAGATGTGCATATGCACAAATAGACTAAACCAGTCTCCTTTGTTTTTTAAACGGCAAGTGAGTTTGTAAGTTTTGTTGTTTAAAACTATTTCCGTTCTTTTGCAGACCCGTGGATCAATTCCTTTTTTCTGGTCTCAAAGACCAAACCTCAAGTATAAACCAAAGCCGCAGATCAGCAAGTCAGTAAATCATGTATGTGAGTGTTTGTTGTGTCTTGGGGGTTTTAATGTATTTCTGGGCTCATGTTTGTGTGATAAGGTAACAAACTAATTGGGAGAATAAAAGTCAACTGTACTGGATTGAGCTTTATTTTTCAAAAAGTAGTAGCAAGAAGCGTTGTACTCCTTAAGACAAGTTCAGAGCCTGAAAAATGTCCAGATGTCAATGGGAGTAGTTTCTTTTTGGTTCTTGTTTGCAGCAGTTTTAGTAGCTGCAGAATACTTGTTCTCTGTGGCATGTTTAATAAGGAGAGATGAATGGACTTGGGGGATGAAAGTAGAAATGTATTAGCACAATAGAGAACATCAAACACTTTTCTTAGTTACAAAATTACCTATGCAGTATCATCAAAAAGATGATTATAGATATTTCCTGTAAATCACAGATCTTGATAGTAGCATACATCCGTCAACACATTTCCTTTCTCTTCTAGATGGATGGCTTCCAAAGACATTTTGACTCACAAATAATTAGCTATGGAAAGCAGATGATTGTCAACTTGGTATGCTTTCACTTTTTCTTCCTGAAAAAGCTGTTCTTTTAAGCAGGCTTTTGAGTAATACAGTTTTTTCCTTTCTCCTAGGTTAACCAAAAAGGTTCAGAGAAACCTCTTGAGCAAACATTTGCAAAAATGGTAAACAGCATGGCAAATGGAATGGTCAGGTATGTCTGAAGTGAAATGGTACATTCTGTGTTAAGTCGAGCATTGCCTCTGAGACCCACAGAGTGATCAGTTCTTTGGAGGCCTCTACCAACTGTCAGATTTGCTTGAGTTATTTTCATGAAGTAACTTGCATCTGACCAATGCCCCTACCTCAGAGCTCACATTCTAAGCAGAAGTGAGACTGTGAAGCGAATATGGAACAGAGGAGACACACAGAACAAAGAAGGGAGCTCAGAAGCAATGTAATGCCAGTATTGGAGTAATAGCATGCTATGAGAACTGTGGAGATCTGCATTTTAGGAAAAAATTCTGCCCTGTAGCACTAGCTTCTGGCAAAAGGGCTTGGTTGCACTGATAACTTAGAAGGAGGTGCTGAGCATGAGAGAAGCAGTATTGAGATAAAGGAGGAAACAGTAAGGGGAACATGTAATTTAAACATACGGACCTCAGTGTAACAGTGGGCCAAGGGAGTGGAGAATGTACTTTAATCACAAGAGAAATTCTCTCTGTGGGAATCTTGAGTGCAGTACACAACTTTAGAATCTGCCTGCGCTTGCTTTCACTAAATTCTAGAGGGAGGGCTAGTATCTGGCTCCTACAGATACTTGCCTCTACCTTTTCCTTGAAATTGGTGTACAGTAGTATTGTCACTTATGTATGTCAAAGGATGAAATCTTCCCTGTAAGCAAAAAGGCATCATCTTCTAATATAGATTCACTTCTGCCTAAGCGTAACTAAGGAATTGCAGAGTATAATCAAGATGCCCTTAAATCCTGACATACGTGGAATTTTTTCTAAGCTTTTTTCTGCTTGTATGATGCCATGCTGCCGCTTTTACCAGGGTAGTTATGGATCTCTGTCTAGCTTCTGTGTGCTGCTTTTACTACCATGGGGGGCGGGGGGGGGAGATGGTGTGTTATTGGTGTATGGGTGTGGATTTTTCTTTTGTTTTTAATAGAAGACCACTTCTAAGGTGAGCTCTTTCTTCACTCTTGCACCTAGGTTGGTGTTGATACCTTAGCTGGACAAAGCTTGTGAAATTCTGTGCATCTTTGCTATAAAGTTACCTGGTAGAAACCAAGATGTAAAATTCTGTCAGGGTGTGTTTTAGTGATGCTTGTTGCTCTGTATGTTGAAGTGGTGTTTGTCAGCCCCATTTTCTTAATGCTGCCAAAATCCTTTTTCTTAATCAGTTTTGATGGTGTTTGCCTGCCAGACTGACTTGAGTCTTCAGTGTATATATACCATCTTTCTTCATGCAAGTAGTCTTGAAGACTTGGCAAATAACTTTTGGATTATGAATATTGTGGAGAGGAATGTAATGCCCTTTAATTCACAGCAAGTGTGTGTGTATAAATGTTGAATCAAACACCACTAATCTAGAGCACTTCCTACCAGAAATGAATTGGCAGTTAAAATCTTGTTCCAAGTCAGTAGCTGTTTAGTTTTCTTATGACAGAGTAGGTTAGCTGTTTAAACAGAATCTGTCTCAGGTTTCTAGAGAGCATGCTGGCAAAGAATGTTGCATTTTAACACCTGTGACTAGTTCAAAGTGAACTGAAGTTCCCGGTGCAGTTGCTTGGAAGAGGACGGCAAAAGGATGCTGGTGGAAAGAAGAGATGAAATCAGATGCATATCCCTTTTGTACTTTCTGGAGGAAAAATACTAGCCAGAATGTAGTATGAGTAACTTGGAACTGAATGTGTGCTTCCCCAGACTAGTGGCATCTTGTAAATAAATGTAAATACTGTTACCATGCATGCTAAGGGTGCAGCCTCAGGAAGGTTATGGAGCACTAACAAAATCAGCAGGTATTTGCTGGAAGTCCATCTCTAAAGTAAAACAAATCCTCCGTCACTACCTGTTTTATAGAACCCCCACCTTCCCTGTGGGGTTTTCTGAGACCATCACTGCAGTGCATATGTAATCTGAAAGATGTTTCTTTCTCTGAACAGATACGTAGCATTTGACTTCCATAAAGAGTGCAGTCGAATGAGGTGGGATCGACTTCAGATTTTGATGGATCAACTAGCAGAACAGCAAGATGAGTTTAGGTAAGGCTCTGCAGTTTTTTTACTTCTGTAGTGCTAAAATGAGACCACCCTCTCATAGCTTCTATTGTCTTGAGTTAAGGCACAGTAAAACAGACCTGTAATCATCTGTGAAGAAGATGCCTTCAGATGCATTAGTGTTTCCACATCTCTGATCCCTTGCTGATACCATGTGAAAGGTTAAGAGACCTGGTGGTGGATAAGATGTAGAGCCCTTTTTATGTCCCAATAAAATTGAGAATTGTAGCAACCCTGCTTTGTGACTCAAGGGCTGCCTTTGTACCTTTGGGTAAAAGGTAAAAGGTTAGACAAAGAAATAAGCATGGATACAACTGAAGTCTCCTTTAGGTGATTATTTTTTTTCATCCAATAGTAACCACGTGTTGACTGCAAACTGTTCTGTGACAGTTTCAAACACTTAGTGCTCCTTCTACAGACACCTGCTCTCTTTTTAAGTGTTTTGTCTAGCCCACATTGTTTGTGGCACCAAACCTTGGCACTGGTTTGTTAACACAAGTTAATTAACAATTAACAATAATTAACAAGCCCTTGTTAACATAATTAACTCACAAGGAAACAAATTCACATTTTATTCATACAAAAGTAGATTAAATGTCCAAATCAACTTAAATATTTTTAGTTTCACAAGTGTGTTTTAAGCACTTGGTCTTGGCTATTTGTAGACTTTTAGATTGTTAGGGAAACTGTTTACTCTTCTGATTGCTTCCTTCCTGTTCCTGAAGTCTAGTGCCTAAAGCACAAAGTAGACCAGCTAAAACATTATAAAGCTGGCAGCAGTATATTCTGTCCAAAAAAAAAAATTAGGTGAGCTGCAGACTAAAACAGGAGTCTCATGAATGAAATCTCTTGCCTGGAATGAAGGCTGTGGGGATTATTAACTTAACCAGATAATAGTGAATATTCTCTGCCCACCACCAAAAAAAAGCCTAAACACATGAAGAGCTGAAAAATAAATCGGCTTTGAGTACTTCAAATAAAGAGAAATAAGCATGTAGGTTTTCTACACAGCAAGGATCTTTTATTCTTAGAATAAATACTGAATAATCCCATAACTTGTTTACTGTCACCTGCCATTGGAGGCTTACAAAGGGTTTCCTTGAAATGAAGACACCAAAAAAGCCTTGTGTTTCCAAAACAAGACACAAAAATGAAGGCTCTTGCTCAAGATTAGGTTGGCTTTACCTTGCCTTGTTTTGTTTCATCTAGGATGACTACTTAAATATGAATAGAAAAGTCTTGAGTTCTGATATTCTTAGGAAATAGTCCTGCAACCCTGTGGGAGGTAAACACCTCATTTTCTGCAGGTTAAATCTAGTTGTGAAAGACCTGTCAAAGGAGAGCTGACTTGCTGGGTTTGGGGTAAAGGTGTGGGTTGGACTGGGGGGGGGGTTCTTTGTTTTTAATTTTTTTAGAGCAGTTATAGGAGATGCAGCACTAAGACATTTCTGGATAATAAGATAGTTTATTCTTCAACTACAGTAATTATCCTAATATCAGTTCTAGGCAAAGCTTGAGGGGAGAAGAGGGGAAAATGAACATTTCACAGGTGTTAGTCTCCTCTAATCATATGAGAATGTAAAACATGGTTTAACAAAACTAGTTCTCCAAGAATAACAAACACTGGTCTTTAACACAAGGTTGATCAAAGTAAATGCATATGCTTCTAAGGCTCTTGATTTTGGTACTGTGTGACTCTAAGACTTTATAATTTTAAAATGCTGTACAGTAACAGTGGGTCATATGCTAGTCCACATTCAGTTCATTACATAATGGAGTAACTTAATCTACAGAATACGATCTATAAATCTTTAGGTGACTGGAAGTTTCATGCTGTGGTAGAAAGACAAGTACAGTTCTATCCCATTCACACATCCAGCTGATAAATTGATTGGCATATGTGTCTTACCAACTCAGTTATCAGTTTACTTGCATGCAATTCAGTATTTAAAATTAGCTGTTATCAATTAGAAACATCTGGTTTAGTTGGTTAAGAAGATTGAGGTAGCAATTAGCATATGCAGTTGCAAGAGAGAATATCTGATTCCCTCAGATGCTTACATAATGGTGAGAAGAGTGACAGTAGCAGATTTTCAGTAGCGGCCTTAAAGATTTGAATACCTTCTGAGAAGTATGTCTGACAGCTTATATGACTTTTTATGCAGTGATGACTGGATTGAACCAGGTGACCCGTTATACACAAATCTGGTTACTTCTGCTGCTAATGATCCTGATACCTGTGGAGTTAGGACCCTATAATAACTGAAAAAACCACAAGTCACTGGTTTTGCACCAGAACCTATTCTTCCCAGTGGCATATAACTCAATATTGCTGGTTGGTTTTCTAAATAAGAGTGAATACTGCCCTCAGATTACTAAGTATTAATTCCTTTTTTCAGTGTGGAAGAACTCAGGGAGGCATCAATGTTCAAAGACATGGCTAAAAATTCTTCATATGTTCAAGACAGCTGTGTTCCAGTTGTTAGAGTATTTGCTTCTGAAAATGTGTGGTTTGTATTGCCTGTTATCTATAATTACTTAAGTGGATTGTATGTGTTAGTTATTTTCTAGTTGATTCCGATGGTAAAATCGTGACTCAGCAG
>NW_010551681.1:25896-31570 GCF_000687285.1 Phaethon lepturus
CTGCATGGACTGCCTTGACCGGACTAATGTGATTCAGAGCTTGTTAGCACGTCGATCCCTTCAAGCCCAGCTTCAGGTAAATGTTTTATTATTGTTTAACAAGCTGGAAGAGAAGAGGCTTTCTGTTTGAAGCAGAAATGTAATTTTTAACACTACAGTAAGAGCTTGGATACTTGTTACTATACTACTTGAAATGCATTGGCCAGACTCTAGTTTAGTAAATACAGGTTTTTCTGAAAGCAAATCCTAATCTTTCTAGCAAACTACTAGTGAGCCTCAGTATGCTTTTTCTTTCAGAGGCTAGGTGTTCTGCATGTTGGACAAAGAATTGAAGAGCAAGCAGACTTTGAGAAAATCTACAAAAATGGTAGGCTGTTTATAGAGTTCAAACAATCACTTTTTTCCAAACAGTGTATATAACTTCCTTAATCTTTCTTAATGTTTTCCTATTCACAGCATGGGCTGATAATGCTAATGCTTGTGCCAAACAATATGCTGGAACTGGTGCCTTAAAGACAGATTACACAAGGCAAGTCAGCCTTTCTTGTAAATGCCTTCTGGGTTTTTGGGCATGTTTGGGATTTTCTTTAAGTCTTCATATCTGAGAAGATATTATTAACTTGGGGCTTAGGCCATGAATGAGTTTTGCAGTGGTTCAACTAGTAAAATGTCAGACTAAAATCTACAGAACACCATTTTTCACTGTATATGAAAGGAGAAAAGGCTATCTGGAAATAAAATCAAGAAAATGTGCCTCTTAAAGGCATGCATATTGTGGCATGGAGAGAAGTGTAATTTTACTTTTGAACTTTGTTACAAGTATATGTGGTAATAATGCAGAGGCAGCAGTAGAGAAATGTGTTTACATGCAAGTATTCATTAAACATAGTACACATTTGAACAATGAAAGAACTGTAAATCTGAAATTATCTCCTGAATTTATAAATCTATTTAAAATATTTTCCAAAACTTCTTTTTGCAGAACTGGGAAGAGAACTCAGTGGGGCTTAATAATGGATGGATGGAACTCATTAATACGTTACTACAAAAATAACTTTTCTGATGGATTTAGACAAGTAAGTTAGGCTTTTAATTGTGGGAAACTGTTTGATAAACATTGCTGTGCATTTTAACTCTTACTCTCCCTTTCTCTTCCAGGATGCAATTGATCTTTTTCTTGGAAATTATTCAGTGGATGAAGTAGAACCTGCTAGTCCTCTACATGTCAAGAAAGACTGGAAGTTCTTAGCTGTGAGTATGGAGACTATTTGTGATTGGAGAAATGCATACAACCTTTTAGTCACTTGCTTCATATGACTAAGTAGAACATGTCTATTTAGTCATGAAGTGTCCCTGTAATCTGGTTATGTTTCTGATGCCTGCTTATAGGACTAAACTCAGACTGTTCCCTTGACAGAAAATGGAGTGTCCTTGAGGTATTGAAAAAACTGCTGCTTGCTTTTTTAAAATCTGCTCCAGGAAGTGGAAAGGGAGAAATTCTACTAGTCACCAGCAATGACTGTTGCCTTCTGCAAAAGAAGCTTGTGAAGATCTCTTATCATACTTCATGCAGAAGCATAGACTGTAACACAGAAAAACTTTTTTCCTCCCCCTTCTAGTTTGTGTAATGGGATTTGGGAACATTATGGGTTTAACTAGTGGCTGGTGTATCTTTTTAAAACACAAATCTCAACCGTAATCTTTTAAGGATTAAAATATACCTTCTATCTATTAACTTAGTTATTGAACACACTCTTCCAAATTTTGGAGCTATCCAAAATTTTATTTGTACCTGAGAGCAGGTGAACTGGGAATTAAAGCAACTTCATTGCAAAGCAAATAAATAGCTTTGCAATACAGCCCATCTTAAAAGAAATTAAGGAATATATGTGCTACTATATCAAGTGATCAATTCTTTTTCTCTTTCCCCAGTTGCCTATTATTATGGTGGTTGCTTTCTCAATGTGCATTATTTGTTTGCTAATGGCTGGTAAGTCACTATTGAGTTTAATTTCACAAAATTAGCTTCCTTGTGTGTGGGCTCTCTCTAAAAGGTTACCAGAAACTATTCAGTGTAAAATTCCTTCTTAGTTATACTAAAAGATGTTTGAGCATGGCTCTGGCGTTTGAGGGTTAGCACTATATCACTAATATGGAAAAAACTGAGGTATTATAGAAAAAAATGTTAAAACTTTTTTATAGAAGTCACTTAAGGGGCAGTTAATTGCCCCCAGATTTAGTTGCACCTGAGTAGACATCTAGCTTTATTATAGGCTGGATGAATCTCCAGAAGAATACCTACCTAATTTTGGGCAGAAAGTTCAGAAAAGTCAGAGATAAGCATAAGTCTCTTCTGATGGATGTCTCCCTAATCTGAATCTGTTGGGAGTTGTGAAGGTTTTTGCCTTCTGCTTTTGCCTTGAATTTTCTAACACTAGTACCGATAGAGTGCTTGACTCAGAACAGTTTGAACCGACAGCTAACAGAAGTCAAAGAACTGTGTGGCAAATACAGCTTTCCTAGGTAAGGAAATAGAAGTCTTCCATGGGTACTGGGGTCTTTTCTTTTTCTAGCTTAATTTGACATCATATCTCTGAGTGTGGGCTTGAAATATTTTGCTTTTGTACTAAAAAAACCTCTCTGATAATTGGAGATAATGAACTAAAATGTTCATCTGACTCTTGACAGGTGATACATGGACTGAGACACTGGCCTATGTGCTTTTCTGGGGAAGTGCAAGCTTTGGAACTTTCGCTATCATCCTTTACAACGGCAAGGATTTTGTAGATGCACCCAAGCTGGTCCAGAAAGAGAAGATGGACTGAATTTGTGTGTGTGGAAAGCGGCTTGGTATGGAGGATTCCTCAAGCCACACTTGGAGTCTCTACTGACCTGCTTTCCACACTGAATAGTGGTCTTTTTAATATCCTTCCTTGGCGACGTAGGTGGTGGGGGGGAAGAAAATAATATCCTTTGGTGGTAGCTTTCAGCTGAGACTTGACTCACAGTCTTAGTTGCAATGGTCTTTGGAATATTGCATTAGTGGAGGGAGCTCCACTCTTTGTGAGGAAATACAAAGATGAAAGCAAACTTTTTGGTGTCTGGAATGTTCTATGGCACAAGTGGACTGCTTAAAGCTCATAGTCCACCTGGGCTCTTCCAGCTGAATTTTTGGTCTCTGGCTTGACAGGAGAGCGCTCTGATGCTGTTCATGCATCAAAATACCCGGATGTTGAAGCATTAATAATGGAGCATCTAACTGTGGTCTCAAATATGGCTTCATGCCAATAAAGTCTAGTTCCAAGACTTACAGCTGGATTACATTTGTTGTGATAAAGTCCATGTTAAGGAGTCTTATGTGCATATTTGTGTGTGGATTCTTTTCACTAAATATAAAAGATTTTTTGAATCCCAATGCTCTTCTAAAATGAGCTTTTTGTCCTGTCTTGTTTATCTAGGACTGATGCAATATTCTACTAATCATTGTTTGGATGAAAAGGCAGTGTAATTGGATGTTCCTGAAGTTGCAAATGTCTTGCACTGTTTCAATACTACAGTCTCCAGATGATGATTCATTAGTTAGTGACTTAAAATATAGAATTTTCTTTCTAAAGATGTAAATGAAATCAAAGAATGTAAAAATCCTTTGCAGTGTTTATTGAACCTTCCTTATGCTAATGGTCCAAAGTACTCCATTACTTTAAGAATGGGTCACAATGTAAAAGGTGAACTTCATATTGGTTTGCTAGTCAGCTGCTTCTATTCTTAGTTATGTTGAAATAATTTATGAAAGAAGGAATAACAACCTGAGGAGAAAGCATTTAGTCTAAACTCCATCTTTGCACTTGGGAGCAGCAGCTTGCTTTTCATGCATGATACTGTAACACACTCTTTAAAGGAAAAAAGCTACAGAATAATTTGTGCTGGTTAATAATAAATGTGTGTCTTTAAATTTAGTGCTTCCAAGCTGTATAAAAATAAGTAATCCTAATCAAGGACCAATTTTAAACTATTTCGTCACTTATTTTATATGGTTTGTTCAAAACCAGACATGGAACTTGCTTAAGGCGCTGTGCATTGTTTAATATTTCCTGTAAGTACAGCTGTATATTCAGATTGCGAGTATAAAAATTAAATGGGGGGGAAGGGAGAAATGTGTAGAATACTAGGACTAGCACAGTTGTCACTGAAGCTAGAACATGAAACACTGATACTGCAGTGTTTCCTTGTGTTATGACTGAAAATATGTACAGATTTTTGCAATTGTTAACTGTTCATTTTAACCTTGAATGTTTCTGGAGGCCTCTCTGGGTTTTGTGTAAACGTAACCTGTTCATAAGCACTAGTACTTGCAAAGTATCTGTTTGCTTCTAGATGCTGCAATGGAAATGCCAGTTGATGGTTAACTGGAAAATCCTCTAACTCTTTCAAAGGTGAATTCCATTGTGGGCACAACATATGAGAAGATCATAGCCTCAATATTTGAAAGTAATGGTTTTGATCCTTGCTGGCAGGTGGTATTGGAAACTCAGTTCGGTTGTCTTGCAGTCTAGAACTAAATCTTTGCATCTTTAAAGAACTTCTTTCAGCAAAGACCAAACTTAAACTGCTTATATGAAAGGTTTGTAAGGCATAGAATAACTTGGGTTTTAGGAGTTGGAAGGCATCTGTATTTCAGTGCTTTGCAAAGAGTCTGTATTTCTAAAATCACAAATGATGTACTCATAAATGATAATAAAATGTTCAACTTTTCTAGATACACTGTCTGTGGTGCATTTTGCCTCCGGGAGCAGACTTCTCCCGAATTGTTCCTTAGGAACTGTTTCTCACCAGAAGGATGCTTCGGGTTTGTCTTTGCTCATTGCATCTGTTGCCATTCTGTGCTTAATACCGATGATCTTGCACTGTACCCATTGTTAGAGCTTGCACTAGTGTCATGTTCCAGTCTTCACTACCATGGCTGGATCTTGGGCTGAGATCTACTGTCACTGGATGCCTCTGATGCTTAACCCTAAGTGTCACCTCTGCTCAGTACTGATGGCTCATTGCTTCTTTCCTCACAAGACTGCTTCAGGGGTTTTTATTGACTGCAGCAATAGGTGCTTGGGGTGAAAATTCAAGTTGTCTTCTCCCTTTCCTTCCCTCCCTGCAGGCATGCATCAGCTTTTTTCTGGGTTTGGTTTTTTGTTGTAGTTGTCCTGCAGTATGTTAGACAGTTGCATTGGCCTATTGTGAACTCAGGCACCCAGCTGTGCAGGTCCTGGGCTGGGTGTTTGAGTCACTGATGCAGTCACAGCTGGAAGAGCCTAGTTGTACACTTTAAATTGGTAGGGCTTCACTATGACTATGTTCCCATACTCAGACAAAATTATTGCTATTAAAATTTTTGATCCTGAAGCTGTAATTTCTTTGTTTAAATAGTTCTTAAAAGGTTTTTTTTTGGGGGGTGGGGGTGTTTGTTTTTTTTTTATTTTTGAAGCTTAGACCCAGCTTAAATGCCTTAATGAAGTATTTTTTTATTTTCCTCTAAAATCTAAGGCCAGGGTAGCTGTGAAATCCTAGGGAAAGCTTGGCTTTCACAGACAACGGCAGAGCTCAGCCACCTCCTTCCATCTCCCCCCATCTCCTTCGTTAAGCGCGGCCTTTTCCTCTTTAAGCCGAGGTTCCCCCTCCC
>NW_010551682.1:0-3461 GCF_000687285.1 Phaethon lepturus
ATGGGCACTGGGCTGTCCCCGGGGCTGGGGGGACTCTGCCCCGAGGGGCCGCAGCCCCCAGTCTGGTTGGAAGCTCCCAGGATGCTTTTTCGGGTGTTTTTCCTCTCTCCTGTGCCCCATCCCAGGGGGGGACGACTCCACGGTGCCAGATCCTGCAGCGCCCACAGCCCTTGTGACCTTGCCATGCTGGGGTGACTGGGACCAGGCTGTATGGGACAAACCCGGTGCCCAGCTCTAAAACCTCTTGCCACGGCGTAGCCGGGATTTCTAACCTTTGGTATTTTCAGGTGACATCTGCGATGGCAGGGGGAGAGCGTGCGTTAGCTGGTCTCTTAGGCGTGCTGCAGGGTCTTGCACCTAAAGACTTTCAGGAGTTTAAGGTGAAGTTATCGGAGGTTCACGTGGAAGGAGGATGGAACATCCCCAAGGATTCACTGGCGAATGCCGCCCACCCTTGCGCGCTTGCCAGCTGCATGGGCAAGAACTACAGCGAAGACACCGCGATGGACATAGCGATCGGGTTGTTCAAAGAGATGAACCAGAGAGACCTTGCTGAGAAACTCCTGGATGAGAAGGTGAACGGTAGGGAGCCAACGTACATTTTGCTTTTCTTTGTCGCTTTTTCCCTTGGGTGATCCTGGAGACGGGTAGAAGTTGGTAAGAGCGGGTTTCGGCTTCTCCGGGGAGCCTGGAAACACTGAGATGTCCCGCTGTGATCCTGTTAGTGCGGGGGCTGTAGTGGCCTCTCCTCTTGCTGTCCCCACTTACTGCCGGGCTCCTCTGTCCCCGGAGAAGAGTCTGCAGCTCTCAGCACTGCCTGGCAGGCAGCGGGGCAGGTCCTTTCCTCCTGGGATGGGGATTAGGAACATCTCTGCAGAGCTCACATTTGGTAACGCTTTGGAGCCGGAGGCAGCCCCAGGAGCCCGGGGACGGTGCCTCTGGCCCCAGGGGCGTGAGCAGAGGGGGCCGGAGGCTGCAGGTGGCCCAGGGTGGATGAGGATTGCAGGCTGGTTAAAACAGGGGATGATGGATCAGGATGATGGGGGGGACCCAGGAGAGAAGGACCTCCTCAACTGACCAGAGGCCCTAAATTCTCACAGACAATGTCTTTATTGCCTCTGCCAGACTTAGGAAAGCCCTGAGCATTGAAACAAGTGTCCCGTTGGAGTGTTGGGAGCACGGTCGGGCTGGTTAGGAGCTCCTCGGGAATCTGGCTGTGCTTGGGACTGACTCTGCTTCTCACCAGCGTAGAGTACAAGCGGAAATACAGAGAGCACGTGGTCCAGGAGTTCCTCCGGTACAAAGAAGCGAACTCCTGTCTTGGGGAGAACCTGTCCGTCAGCAGCCGCTACGCTGACCTGACCATCGCCAGGAGGCCTTGGAGCAAGTGCGGAGGTGAGCATGAAGCTGTGGGTGCCAGCTGTGGATGTGCCAACGCTGGCAACGGACCAGCCACGACCACAATCACCACGCAGACGCTGTTTAAACCTGACAAAGATGGGCAAACGCCGCAGGTCGTGGTGCTGGTGGGGGCCCCAGGGATGGGGAAGACGATGACGGTCAGGAAGGTGATGGTGGAGTGGGTGGAAGGGACCCCCTACGCACAGTTTGACTATGTCTTCTGCATAGACTGTAAAGACATTGCCTATACCAAGGAAGCGAGCGTGGCAGACCTGGTTGCAAAGTGCTGCCCTCACAGGCAGATGCCAGCTGGGAAGATCCTGGATGACCAGAAGAAGATCCTGTTCATTTTTGATGGCTTCGAGGCCCTGGGATTTTCCTTGGTTCAGCCTGAAGATGAGCTGAGCTCCGATCCCAGGGAAGTGAAGCCACTGGAAACCACCCTGATGAGCTTGTTGAAGAAGACTGTTCTCCCTGAGTCCTCCTTGCTCATTACCACGAGGCCAACATCTCTTCAAAGCCTGGGACGGTGCCTGGAGGGGGAGTATTATGCAGAAATACTGGGATTTTCAGCAGTCATGAGGGAGGAGTATTTCCACAGGTATTTTGAGAACGACAATAAAGCCGACATGGCCTTCAGGTTTGCCAGAGGCAATAAGATCCTCTACAGCTTGTGTGCCATCCCTGTCATGAGCTGGACTGTCTGCACCATCCTTGAACAAGAGCTTTGCAAGAAGAAAAACCTCGTCGAGTGCTCTAAAGCTACCACGTGGATGAGCGTGTTTTACCTCTCCTGGTTAATGAAGTGCAGAGACAGGGACAACCCGCAGGACCTTCAGCAGTTCCTGCACAAGCTTTGCTCCTTGGCTGCTGACGGCATCTGGAAGCACAAGGTCCTCTTTGAGGAGAAGGAAATCAAGGACCGTGGCTTGGACCAGCTAGACCTTCTCCCTCTCTTCCTTAATGAGAAAATCTCAAAGCAAGGTGTAGACCGTGGGAACGTCTATAGCTTCACCCACCTGCACCTCCAGGAGTTTTTTGCAGCAATGTTTTACGTTCTGGAGGATGATGAAGAAATGGTCGGCGACTCAGGGACTCCTGTGAAGGATGTAAATATGTTATTAGAAAGCTATAGCAAGTCCAGGAAGGATTTGAACTTAACAGTGCGCTTCCTGTTTGGTCTGGTAAGCCAAAAATCCATAGAATACGCAGACAAAACCATTGGGTGCAGAATTTCACCTCAAGCCAGGGAAGATATGCTGAGGTGGCTTCAGGGGAGGCACAGAGGCATCTCCCATCCCAGCCAAGCACTGAAGGTTACCGAGTTGGACACTTTCCATTTTTTGTTCGAGATGAACGAGAAAAGCTTTGCCCAAAGCGCATTGGGTCATTTCACCGGCGTAGACTTGCAGGATATCAAGTTGACCCTGTACGACCAAATGGCTCTTTCCTTCTGCATCAGGCAGTGGGCAGGGCTGGGTTGCGTCGCCCTCCGAGGATGCTCCTTCGACCAGCAAGATCCCAGGGAGGACCCGGCCACATCGGTGCCTCGGTAAGTACTGCCCCCCTCTACTCGAGCGACCCAAAATCGCAAAGAATCCTCCTTCTCTACCCCAAAGGATGAGCATTTCAGCTCCTTCCACCTGAGGACCTGCTTGTCCTTTCACGGGGGGTTTCATTCCTCAGCAGAGGATTTTACTTTTTCTTGGGGAGAATTGTGGGAGGATAAGGATCACACGGGCATGCGGTGGGATTGATGGAGATGGAGCACCTCAGCTCAGCTTCCCCAGCCTGAACAGGCCCCTCTGCGCCCGGGTCTTGGTTTGGCTTCACGCCCCGCTTCTCGCATCCAAAGGGAGATCCCCGGTACTGAAATTTTAAGTGTGCCCCGAGCTTTGCTTGAGAGCAGGTGACTCCATCAGTAATGCCTGCGATCCTTTGCATCTCCAAAGCCACGGAGGAAACTCCAGAGGAAACTCCCGTGAGCTGGTGGCAAGCTCTGCTTGAGGGAGTTCGTGAGCCGGCATCAAAGCCGGGAGCTCCCGGTGCCGGTGAGGGCT
>NW_010551683.1:0-353 GCF_000687285.1 Phaethon lepturus
AGGATGAGGCCCCGCAGGGAGCCTGGGGACCGGGACACGCTTCTGAGCGGAGGGGTCCCGCAGGCAAACCCTCCCCAACTCTGAGCGCGAGGAGCCAGCAATGCACCTGCGCCGAGAAGCCGCAGAAGAAGCCAAACCAGAAGTGGACCATGGTGAAGGCGAAGTTCTTGTAGAAGAAGTAGCAGAGGAACTTGCACATGCGTAGGTAGGACCAGCGCCCGTGCACCAGTAGCAGGCGCTGCAGAAACTTGAACTGTGAGAAGGAGTAGTCGGAGGCCAGCACGGCCTGGATGCCCTCCTGCCCGCTGATGCCCACCCCGATGTGGGCAGCTACAGAGGGAAGAGACACATGG
>NW_010551683.1:496-2662 GCF_000687285.1 Phaethon lepturus
GGGGAGCCGCCCCCGGGCCCCGGGGCAGTGCCAGGGGAGATCTGTCCCTCCTGCGGCTCCCCAGACCCCAGGACTTACTCTTGATCATGCTGACGTCGTTGGCCCCGTCCCCGATGGCCAGGGTCACAGCTTTCTTGTACTTCTTCACCAGCTCCACCACCTGGGCTTTCTGCAAGGGCGTGACGCGGCAGCAGATGACGGCCTTGCAGGCACACGCCGTCTCCAGGAACTCCACCTCCATGTCAGCCTCCAGCGCGTGGGCCCGCGAGGAGGGCGGGGGGACTGTGGGGGGCATGGCCCACAGCTGGGCACAGTGCTCTGTCAGGCCCAGCGCTCCCAGGTCCCTACCAGGCTGTGCCCGTTGATGACCAGGGCATATTCGCCCGTGATGGCTTCCAGCACGGAGGTGAGCTTGGAGGAGGAGAGTTTCTCCTGGTAGGAGAAGCCGTTGCCCATGGAGCGCGACGCATCCGTCATCTTCTCCCGGGCTTTCCTGAGGAGTAAGAGAGGGGTCAGAGGGCCCCGATTCAGGGCACTTCTGTATCCCCGGGCTCTCCCACACGCAGCTGTGCCCCATGCCGACCCCACGCGTGTCCTCTGTCCAGCCCTGCCCCCTGACCCTCACCTGAGCTCCTCTCGCACCTCCAGCACAGTGTGGCCCGTGACCACAAACACCTCCGTCATGTCGTCTGTCAGCATCTTGCAGGAATAGCCGATGTTCACAGCCGTTTCTGGGGACAGGAAACCAGGGGCTGAGCTCAGGGGGGAGCGTCTCTCTCCTACCCTCCCCCAGGCAGGTGGGATCCAGCCCATGAATGTCCTTGTCTCCAGCCAGCCCAGACCCCCACCTCAGCAATGTCTCACCCTGTTTGTCTCCCGTCAGCACCCAGATCTTGATGTTGGCCAGCGTCAGGATGGCGATGGTTTCGGGGACCCCCTGCTGCAGTTTGTCCTCGATGGCCGTGGCTCCGAGCAGCTGGGGGACCCAAACAGGTGGGAGGTCAGCAGGGGCTGCCCCCCAGCCACCTCCCGCCCCCCGGTGCCCCCAGCCCACATACCATCATATCGTGCTCCACCTCGTCGTAGAGCCGAGCCAGGCGATCCTCACGGGCCTCGGAGGCACTGCCGGCCCGGTGCAGCCGCTCGGACCAGTCCTCATAGTAGCTCTCCTCCAGGTCTTTGTAGGCCAGCACCAGCGTCCGCAGCCCCTCGCCAGCATATTCCTGCAAGCGGCCGGAGCTGGGTGCACAGGCAGTGCACCGCGACAGTGTCCCCAGACCCTGATCACCCCCCAGGACAGGGCGCAAGCCAGGCTCTGCACCTCTTCCCTTCCCAGCCCTGCCTGCAGAACCCTGCCCCACTCACATTGAGGTGGTCGGTGGTGACGTTGGTCAGGTCCTGGTTGACGGGGTGCAGGCGCTCCAGCAGGATGGTGTCAGCGCCTTTGCAGTACAGCCGGATCTTGCCATCGGGGCTGCGGACTGTGGGGAGCAGGGGACAAGCTGCCTGGCGCAGGGGTGCAGGAGCAGGTCCCGCTCCAGCCCCCAGCCATGACTGTGGAGGCATCATGGGGTCATGTCACCATCTCCGTGGGGCTCTTCCCCAGCACCCCGCCCCAAGCACCCACGCCCCAGCCCCACCACAGCCCTCCCAGCCCCACAGCCCCTGTGCCGTGCCCAGAGCCTCACCGATGACGGACATGCGCTTGCGGATGTTGTTGAAGTCCAGGATGGCCAGCAGCTGGTAGGTGATGGCTTGACCCAGCTCATGCACTGTGATGGTCTTGGGCGTGCGGGACCGGAACACGAAGCCGAAGTTTCTGGCAGCTGTGACCAGTGCTCCCTCGTCCGGGGACTGAGCCTTGTAATACAGCTCCCCTGGGGACAGCAACGGGGGTCAGAGCCAGTGTTGCAGCCCGAGCCGCGCAGGGACAGGTCCTGCCCTCCACGCCCACCTTCGCTCTTCTCCTCGGACATGACGGTGTGGCAGAGCGAGAGCAGGCGGAAGAACTCGTGCACATGGGGGTCTCCCAGCTTGACAGCTTCCAGCAGGCTGGGGTCCCAGAACTGGAACCGTGGGTCTGCCAGCGGGTTGAAGGAGAAGTCGACTGGCTCTGGCCTCTGGCAGGGGCAGAGATGGGGTTATCCCCCTGGAGGCCGCAGCACA
>NW_010551684.1:0-1804 GCF_000687285.1 Phaethon lepturus
CGCCATGCTCCGGTTGCTGCTGCTCTGGGGGGCCCTGGGCTGCGGGGCAGACCAGGCAGGTAAAGCAAGGGCACGGTGGCAGCGGTGGGGTCGGAGAGACTTGGGGTCGGCGTGGCGGGGGCTTACGGGGAGGGGACAGGGCGGTGGGTGATGTCCCGGCGTCTCTTGCAGCCCCGCTCACCTTCACCATGCTGCAACAGACCCGCGTCTCCAAAGGCAGCTCCGTCTTCTGGGGGAACGCCAGCCTGGATGGGCGGCTCAGCCACCTCCTGGAGGGGCTTAATGTCACCCAGGTGCTGCCGCTGGAGCCCCCCGAGGCCTGGGCCAGGCGGCAGCAGGGCGTGACCACCTACCTGCTCTACTTCGGCCAACTGGTGAGGCTCTTCAGCAAGGAGAGGCCCATCAACTGTGAGTGGTACCCCAGCGGGGCACAGGGATGTACGGCCCGGTGGGGGGACAGGAGCCCCCCTGCACTGCCTGGGCACGGGGATGGCTCTCCGGGGACAACGGGGCAAAGGGATGGGGACACGGCCACAGGCAAAACCTTGCTCTGGACAAAAGGAGCCCTTCCGCGGAGCCGGGTATTTCTTACCTGGAGCCCACCCTGGGAACAGGGTGATGCTCCCGCTGCCCCTCGGGAAAAGGGCTGGGGGCTGCAGCCCGAGGGGATGGTGAGGTGTAGGCACCCTGCCTGCATCCTGCCTGCACCCCACCTGCATGCCCCTTGCACTCCGCCTGCACCCCGCAGCCTTCGTGGGAGGCGTGGGACGCTGGTGGCGATGGCTTCGTGTTCCCGCGTTGCTCCGCAAGCCCGCGTTACCTCCGCTGTTCCTGTCCAGGGGAGGTTTTACCTCCGTTCTCTTTGTTACCCCCAAGCCAGTTTTGCCCCAGCTCTGCGTTTCCTTCCCCAGCCCTTGGGGAGCACTTTCTCACCTCGGGGTCTCTGGCGTGAGCCCCACACCTCCCCTCGCCCCACGCTGCCCGTGCCGCGTCCTTCTGCGAGAGCGACGAATAGCTCGCTCTGCGCCGAAAAGCCTCCCGTCTCTATAAAACCGAAGCCGTGCTGTACGCAGATAAGGAAGGGAAAAATAAGCATGGCCACCCGGCTGTTGGAAAAGTCGCGGCTGCAGCTAAACCAAGCGAAAACAAAGCTGTGGGTGGGTCAGGTGGCGCAAGGCTGAGGCCTTGCAAACTCAGTGCACAGCTTGACGCTGGTGACAGCGATGGGCTGCCGAGGGTGGGAGCGTGCTGACCCCCTTCCCTCTGTCCCCACAGACACCCAGAGCCTGTGCTGCCGCCTGGGCTGCCAGCTCTTCCCCAACGGCACGACTCACAGCTTCTACGAGGTGACCCTCAACGGGACGGCTTTCCTCAGCTTCCACGTCCCCAATGCCACCTGGGAGCGGCGCTGGCCCGGCCCGGACGCGGTGGCCACCTTCGCCGAGAGGGAGCTGATGAAGTACCCCAAGACCACCCGGGACCTCCAGCATTTCCTCAACACCACCTGCGTCGGCATCCTGCGGGCTCAGAGCGCCGAGACGGGTCCGTGCCGGGGCTTGGGGTGGGACACGGACGACATGGTGGCAACGGTGGTGGTGACCCCAGTTGTCACCTCCATCCCTCTCGCCTCTTACAAGGTCGCACGCCCCGCTGGTGCTGGGCCTGATCCTGGGGACCTTCGCCTTGCTGGGCATGGCCGTGGGGATCTTCCTGTGCACGGGAGGGAGCTGCTAGAGGAGCCGGCACCGTCCCACGTCAGCCCGTGGAGGCAGGGGACCGCGCCCCTGCACCGCCAGGGATGCAC
>NW_010551684.1:1993-2254 GCF_000687285.1 Phaethon lepturus
GAAGGGCGGTGGGGGGGTGTGGGGGGAGTGGCAGAAGAAACAAGAAAGGGTTAAAAAGATGGCATTGAAACCCTCATTTATCCCTGTTCCCAAAGCCTGGAGGGAGGATGTCACACCTTGGTGGCACTGCTTTGAGGTGTCATGCAATAAAACCGCCCGGCAGCTCTCCCACCACGTCTGGTTGCTCTCCTTTCGCCCCAGCAGCACCAAGGTGGGGCAGCGGGTCCCTCGGGGGGGGCAGGGACAGGGGGGCCGCGGTTG
>NW_010551684.1:2419-2828 GCF_000687285.1 Phaethon lepturus
CCCCAAGGGGGGGCAGCGGGTCCCTCGGGGGGGGCAGGCACAGGGGGGCCGCGGTTGCCGGGTGGGCTTGTCAGTGTTGCCAGCCCCTGTCCCCAGGCCGCGGACCGAGTTTGCAAGGCCTCTGGAGAGGGGCTGGTGCGGGTTTGCACCTCCCGAGCTCATTTCAATCCACCCGCAGCTTCGGTTTGACTCAACTAAGTCGTTTTTCCAATGGCCAAGCGACGACGCTTCGTTTGTTTTTTCATTTCCTCATCTTCGTACGACACCCCGAGGCTGAGTACAGCCAGCTGTAACGGGACAGTTTTCCTGAGCAGATTAATGCATTCCCCGCTCCCGTAAGGATGCTGCCTGGAGGGATACAGCAGCGTGGGGATGTGGGGCAGGCGTGGGGCAACACGCTGGGGATCCC
>NW_010551684.1:2900-3262 GCF_000687285.1 Phaethon lepturus
GCTAAAGGAAGGCAGAGCGGGCTTACTAGTACTATACAACAGCGTTCATTGCTCTATTTTCCTTTTCTGCAATCTAGATCTGCGCTAAAAACGGCTCTTTGACTCTTTAGACTTCGGTTATATTAATAATAAATTCTTGGCTGTGTTTCCCTTTTGCCCACAGCAAGATTTTGAGCACGAGCCCCCTCTTGGGCTCGTCTTCGCTGCCCCAAGGGCAGGAAGGGCTGGGGATGAGCCAGGAGCTGGCTTGGGCCACCAAAAGAGGGGACGGCACAGGAGCAAGGGGCTTTCCTGGATTAAATTCCAGTTCATTCCTTCCTAAAGACCCTTCCCCGCAGCTCAAAGCGGGAAAGAAAGAGGTG
>NW_010551684.1:3402-3673 GCF_000687285.1 Phaethon lepturus
GCCCCTCCCGCGCAGCTCAAAGGGGGAAAGAAAGGGGTGGGGGGGGGTGGGGGGGAAAGACGGGAAAAGAGATGGGGGAGAGAAAGGGGATGGGAAGATGACATCGTGGTTGTCCTCAAGGAGGGATGGAGGAGGAGGTCTCCGAAGACCACATCTCATCACCCTGGCCGCTGGCCACCCCCTGAGCAGCCCTCGCCTCCGCCAGGCTCTCGGGGCAGGGCCCGGGGCGCTCCCCACCCTTCAGCGGGCTCCTTTGCGAGAGAGGAACGGC
>NW_010551684.1:4043-4247 GCF_000687285.1 Phaethon lepturus
TGCTTCTGAAATGCGTCATCTTTTGGACAGATGAGGAAGTCTCTGCTTTAAACCGCTCTGGAAAAGCCTTTTTCCTGCCCCCGGGCCCCCCGTGCGTGTCGGTCGCAGCAGGAGAGCGCTCCAGAAAGGAGGGGACAGTGCTGCTGGCCTCTTGAGTCCCCACCAGCGATCACGAGGGGATGGGGCAGCACCCAGCAGCGGGGA
>NW_010551685.1:0-225 GCF_000687285.1 Phaethon lepturus
CAGCCCCGCTCCGGCAGAACCCCCAGAGAAGCTGCTCCTCTCGCAGCCCGAGAGCTGATTTCACCCACCTCTTCTCCCCGGCACGGAGGGAGAAGCCTGGAGACACGCAGGTAACGAGGGGCAGGAGGAGGATTATCGCTCAAAAACGTTGAGTGATTTTTGCAAAGCGCTGGGAGAGCTGTGGCGCGAGGAGCGATGGAGGCTGCGCACCCCCGCGGCTTTCCC
>NW_010551685.1:294-577 GCF_000687285.1 Phaethon lepturus
CAGCAGCGCCGCGGTCGCGCTGGATCGGGGCCGTGGGGCCGTGGTTCACGCCATGGGTGGCCCCGGGCAGCTGGGAAAGCGCCTGTGGCACGGCGGCAACATCCACCCTGTCAACTGTCTCCTCTTCCCCCCACCACAAAAATCAATTTGGGTTTATCAGGCAATCCTTAGCCTGCTGTGTTTGGTAGTTATCAGCATTTATTTTATTTCTCTGTGGTTTCAGGGCTGCAGAAGGTGAAGGAGTGCTTTCATTAACCAGCAATTGATTTCTCATACATCAGTA
>NW_010551686.1:0-228 GCF_000687285.1 Phaethon lepturus
GATGGCCACGGCCCCCTCTCAGGTGTTGTTTATTTATCCTAGCTATAGCGTAAAAGCCACAGGATAAATCGCCTGGGTGGGGGGAAAGCGAAGCACCAAGCTAAAATAAGAAAACTCGTCTCAACGAGGAAGGGAGAGAGGCAGACTCCTGCGGCTAATAATTCTCAGCATGGCCTAGAATAAGCTAAATCGGGGCCGTCGGGAGGTGTCCCCGGGGGCTTCCGCCGC
>NW_010551686.1:396-2945 GCF_000687285.1 Phaethon lepturus
ATTTGGGAAATGAGCTTCACTGCAGCACCGGCTTTGGGGCCTCTGGTAACCCCGAACAGCCCCAGCAGAAGTGCACATTTCCTTGGGCTCAGCACCCCCAGCCCTACCTGCCACCTTTCAGGAGCTGCAGCCCTTTCCCCCGAGACATCTGTCTCTGCAGGCGCCGACCCCGCTTGCAATCCCTTGGGATATTTGGGTAGGAAGTGAAAAAAAAGGGCAATAGCGCTGGAAGCAGAGAGGAGGACGCCGAGGCTGGGGCCGCTCGTGACACTGGTGTTCCTCGAAGTTGGAGGCGGCCACACCTCTTCCCACGCGCGGCTGGACCCCGGTGCAGGCAGCGCGCTGCTTCCTGTTATTAGAAAACCTTGGGACGCTCTCGCAAGAGGCGAGCTTATTACTGAGCGAGTCAGGGGAAAAGAGCAGAGCATCGCCCCACGCTGCCCTGGCGGTGGGGCAGCCAGCTGAGACCACACAACTCATCTCACTTGTGAGACGTCCAAGGAGCAAGGAGGAAGAGAGAGAGCGGGAACACAGCGCTGGAACCACCACGGCTGAGCATGGCAAATATCTAGCTGCATGAATCCATCCGAAATTCCCAGGAATAACAGGAAATCCAGCCTGTCTTGCTTGTTTTGGGGCGGGCTTGGCCCACAGCCGGGGAGCCCCGCAGAGCCTTGGGGCAGGGGACACTCAGATGAGATAATCACCTGCTCCTGAGTCACGAGAAAAGAAAATAATAATGATAATTAAAAAAAAGAAGCGGCCACTCTGGCAAACAATAGTGAGGAGGCTGAGGACCCACGCAGCCACCACGGGGAGGGACGACCCCAGCCCTGTCCCCACAGAGGGGACCGGGGAGGCAGCGAGCACCTCGGCTGCGGCCGCGCTCGCTCACCGCGCGCTTGCTGTGCTCGCTTCTCCCCGCGGCCGCGCATTATCATCATTTATTCATTCCGTGACCTTGAAATCCCTCTCCCTTACCAGAAAAACAACGAATCCCTGTCAGAAAAGTGGGCTCTACAAAAGAGAGGGAAAAAGAAAAAAAGAAAAGAAAAAAAAATCATGCAACCTCCCATGTTGCTTGTATTAGGTCAGATGGGAGAACTTATTTAATTAGTGACTTTTATAGGGCTTTATTTTTCGATGCCCAGTGGAGTAGTTAAGATTGGTAATAAGAAAGAAGTCTGGTCCTGCGCCAGCCCTCCTAAGACAATGGTGTGTGGAGGAAAGAGCCGAGCAATATATTTGAATGTTTTCAATGCCTTGGGTTTTTCAGGTTTTTTTTAAACTTTATTTTTCACTGCCATATTCTAAAACCATTTGAAGGGTGTACACAGAGGGGAGGGGAAGGAAATTGTTCAGGGCGGCCTGAAGGGAGGGTAACGATGAATAATGGAACGAACCTGGGGAAACCGCTGCTTGCTCTGGTTTCTCCATGGCTGGGGAAATTTCCCCCGAACGAGACCTGCTGTAGCTCAGACAGAGGATGGCTGGTGGGTGGCCCAGCACCAGATTTTTGGTGTGGATGGAGGTGGATGGGCCAGGTGCATAGTCACGATGGATAACTGGGAGGAGGGGGCATAAGAAAAGTGCCAATTCCCGCTGCGTTCATGCTACCGTCCCTTCTCGCAACCCATTTCTGCGGCTCATCCCCATCACAAAAAATACCGTGGGCTTTTTCCTCCCATACTTTCCACTGAAGGAATAGGGAAGGAGGGTTCAGATTTGCAAATTTCCCACTGCAGGATCATGCATTTCTCAGCATGTGCGACTGGCTGTGGATGCTGGGGAACGGGGCACCTTCCCCAACAGCCCTGGACCACGCAGCGCATGTCTTGAGCGTCTCAGGGCCACTCTCCAGGAACGAAATGCAGCACACAGTTATAAACCAAACCAGATGCTGTGTTAGAGATTTTACAGCAGCGGGGTTTTCTTTATTCGGGCCCAAGAGCTGTGTTACCCACTCACCACCCATTGATAGGGGAACTTCCAGAGGCTGGCAGCAAATCTCTTCAATGCCAAGTGTTTGAAGGACGTTCATAGGCCACCATCTAAGACGGTAGCCTCACCAGTGGCCAAAAAGCCCCATGCAGCCTGGTTCTCAGTAGCCAAACTTTGCTACTTGGGAGGGGAGTCAGCCTGCTTCCTGACACCAAGAAGAATAATGTTACAGCATTCAATAAATTCCTAGCAAATGCAACAGAAGAAAAAAAAAAAAAAAAAAGCCAAAAAAGAAGAAGAAGAAGAAAAAAAACGCTGTTGAGCTTTGTCCTTTGCAAAATGAAAAATATGGTTGTTTTGCTCCACAGGAGGAACAGCGGAATCAGCTTTAAAATCGGCAGCGGATTTGGCCAGATGCCACAGCCCTTTTGGCTTCAGCTTCCTTCCAATAGTCATCTCCCTGCCAATTTGGAGTGCGCAGGACGCAGCTACACACCTGATGATACGCTGAGTAATGGCCTTGGGTTGCAGCTATCTGGTCCACGCAGTGGGGAAATGGGGGGCTGGCCATTTATCAAAGGCGTTCATCTGAGCGGTTGTGGCTTTTT
>NW_010551686.1:3005-6235 GCF_000687285.1 Phaethon lepturus
GGCCGGCACCGCTTCGTGCCTGAAGGGGTGTGACAGTTGGTACCCGAAGGATGCGCAGCGGTCCCCAGGGCTCAGCAGGTGACTGGTTGCAGAGACACAAGCTCACAAATCGCCCACGGCTCTAGCAGCATCTCGCAACTTCAAAGGAAAGCAAAATAGGCATCCCGGCATTTAAAAGTTAGGTGGCTTTGTCCTGGAGGGATGGTGGTCATCCTTCTTCCGGACCTGTCCGGGGTGTAGGTGCTTGCATCTCTATGAGCTCCTGGGCTGCCTGCTGCGATATGCTGACATCCCGCTATTAATGGGTGTCTCCCCTACCATGTTAGGGATCCCGCTGCAATATTGGGCGGTCTCAGCTTCCCCCCCCCCGCCCCGAATTGCATGCAGCATGGGGGTCACGTCAGCCCAAGCGCCACGTGGTGCCTGTGCTCCCTCCCGGCACCCAGCCTGCCTCTCGCCGGTGCTTCACAAATCCTTGTCTTCTCCTACCTGCCTCTCGCTCCACCCTTACCGACCGCAGCACCGTTGCAAAGCAGCACCCTTAACGCCATTTTCTGTTCCACAGGGGACAGATTCGCTTGAGAGAGACGTGGGCAAGTCAAGAGCACCGCGCTGCCGCAGCAGCTGAGAGGCCAGAAGGGCTCTTGCGCAATGACAGAAACTTTAGGAGCATGTCCTGGTATCTATATGGTTATTTGTATCAGAGTGCTGACAAGAAGGAGCTTTCAGCACCGTGGCTTGGGTGACAATATTTCTTTCTTCACTATTCCTGCCTTGACATCAGTGAGAGAGTCGGGGCTCCACAAGGGCATCGTAAGATAGAAAAGACAATTAGAAGAAGTTAGAAATGGGAAAGGACATGTTGTAAAAGTCATTATTAAGCCTCTCCTTCTTTCCCTCCACATTTTTCATGGGGAAAAATGTTCCCTCTGCAAAAAGAGATTTGGAAAATTTCCACCTATTCTACTGGCTGCATCCATGAGAGTATTTCTGCCTCTGGCAATAGCTTCTGCTCGAGTCTCGCTGTGCCGATGAGACATACGGCTCCGACGTATGGCTCCAGTATCTTTCTTGAGGAAGGGCTGGTGTGAGCAATACAGCAGGAGGTGCTACAAATAGGCAGAAAGTTTTGCAAAAACACGGAGTGGGAAGAGTGTGCTGTTGCAGCTGAAACCTGTGCTTGCTACATCTAACGCAAACAGTCCTCTGCTTCCAAAATTGCACAAAGCCAGCAGCTAAAATAACTGCTTTTTGACCTTTTTATCTTCTCCCATCTCCCTGAGCCTTGCTATTCTCCTTTTGCCTGCCCCAGCCACCTGCCTTTGTCATTAGCAATAATCAGCAGCAATAAATAGGCGACATTTCATGGCTGCGGAAGAAGCCTGAGATATTTTGGGCCAAGCCAGCCGGGCCGAGGCTCACAGAGCCCGCTGGCCAGCGAGAAAAGACACCGCTAAAATCACCTTGCTACCTATCCTGGAGTTACAAGGTCTATTGAGAGCAACGTGCCTGTGCACAGTGGCGGGGAGGGTCGGGGATGTCCCAGCTGGAATCTGGCTGGGCTGGAAGAGGAGTTACCACCTGGCAGCAGCTTCTGGATCAACAAAGAAAAGGAGGAGAAAAAAACAGGGGCAGCATGGCTGGGAGCAAAACCCAATTATGAAGCAGCTCTGGTGGGACTGGTGGAAGGAAAGACAGATCTCCACTGAGGGACAGATGCTTGATGATGGCCTGCGCAGGTCCCTGCAGAACTTGCAGAAGAGGCAACCTGTTGGGCATCGGGGGCTGCACCGACGTGACCGAGAGGGGAAGGGATCCCAGACCGGCAGGGAGGATGGATCACCAGGGTGGTGGGATGGAGGTGCTCAGCTCTTTGAGGTGCCTAGCTCTGCAGGAGCTATCTGCAGAGGTACCTTTAAGGCTCTGGGCCTCGCATGCTTCAGTCACGTTTTAAAAATAGGACGGGAGGTTTCTACATCACTTAGGTATTTTGGAAAATTTTACTCAGCCTTTCTGCAGCTCCTGTCAATACTTCTCAGCGCGGTGCTGAGACACATACATGGCACGTACACAAATAGCACGCTTCCCTGGCCCCTCTCAGCCATGGCTGGAGACACCTTGAAGGACTTCCCCAGCCCTCCTCCACACCTCAGCAAGAAGGGTTGGGGAGGGGGCGCGGCGCCTCTGTCTCTCCTGGCAGCAGTGCCCCTGTGTCCCCACGGTGTCAAACGGGACACCAAAAAGCCGGCAACACCACAGCGCCAGGATGAAGGACATCTCAGCAAGGAGATGCTTTTAGCTCCAGGGTGAAGGCGATGCTCGGGTGCAACCTCCTCTGGGTTTCCAGGGATGTTCCCACCACGGCAGGTGCTGACCTGCAACCCAGCAGAAAGATGACGCTGTGCGTGCCCCTCCATCTGCCCTGCAGGCACTGCCGGACAAGAATATCAATGTGTGATCGTAGAGAAGCAGGTCAGGGTGAGAGCGCTGCCCGGTATACTGCCAACCGCAGGGAGTTAGCAGTGGGGAAGGATGTTTCCTATTTGGGCTTTTCCAGATCAGAAAACTCCACAAAGTTCAGCTCAGACAGTCCTATCCAGATTGTAGGCACTGTATGTTCCCAGTTTTGGCAGGGTCGTGAATGATGCATGAGTAACAGCATCCCTTAATTAGTGTAATATGCTGTACCAGGTTAGAAAGCACTGGTTTTGTTTTTCCTCCGTGTGCGCGCGCGCGTGTATTTCTCTTTAAAGGAGAAGGGGAAAAACCAGAAAACATTACAGTTGTGTTTTTGTTGGTCGGGGCACCGATGAACCCTGTTCCGATTGGGCTGGTTATGAATCACTGGAGAGCCAGCGCGGCAGCCAGCCCGATGTCTGCTTGGCAGTTGCGCTGAGCAAAAGCTCCTTAATTATCGTTTTCGCTGCCTGAGTCTTAGTGGAATAAAGAGAAAAAAACCAACCACCTTTGAATTGGCGGGACTGGGTGCGTAGGAGGGCGTGCGCGTGTGCGCGCCTGCCTGCGCGCACAGGTACCAGCGCGCGCACGGTGTGCTTTGACTCCCGGGATAAAGGAGGAAGCTCCACCGCCGGTTTGGTTTCTTTATTCCTTCGTCTGTGCGACCCCCTCCCTCCCCTCCCTGGCCCTTTGCAGCGTGCCCATCACACCCCGGCCACCAGGCACGATGCTTTCGCTCCGGCGGATTTTTTCGCTGCGCCTGGTCCCGGCCG
>NW_010551687.1:0-1034 GCF_000687285.1 Phaethon lepturus
ACTCCCTCGCCTCGCCACAGACGGGGTCCTTATCCTTCGTCCTGCCTGACTTCACTTCGCCTTAAAATTAGCATCGGTGCCAGCGTGTCGTGACGAACAGAAGCACTAGGTTGCAGGAGACACGGGCAGAAGAAAGGGGGGGGGGGGGGGCAAAAAGGGGGCAAGAAAAAAGAAGCGCGTCTCTCTCGTGTCTCTACTGGCAATACCTGTCTTAATGCAAGAGCAGAGCTGATCCTCCGCTGAAACCGGCGGATCTTGAGCTAAAGGCTGCAGGAGGAGGCTGGGGGTGCCGGCTTTTTCCCTGACAGAAGACACCTCTCCCGTCAAGGAGGGAGGAGAGCTTGGCCCTGTCAGTCCATGTTGGGAGGCCGGCCGGCCGTCGGGTGCAGCTCGGCTCTGCTCCCCTCAGGGATACAGCCCTTGCCCGATTAACCCCGTCTCACCAAAGCCGTCTCTGAAGGCTAAGCCTGGCAGACCGCGGCAAAAGGAGGCGGCAGGTGTGTCTAACCTAGAGCCAACCCTGCACAGAAAGCGGGAGAGAGGTGGCAGCCACCCTGCTCCAGGAAGGCCACGGTCGCCTTCATGGGGGAGAGTTTTGCCCGTGAATTGAAGGCGACTGAGGTGTGTGAGGAGAAGTAGCTTCCCGAGGGCAATAAAACTTTATGGTGACTTTTCCGGCTGACGAAAGCCTGAAAAACTGTCGGCACGCGGGGAGGGATACAGCGATAGCTGGAGTAACTCAGAGTGGCTGCCAGCAGCGCATCCTTTGCAAATCGTTACCCCCGGAAATCCCCGCTGGCCTGGTTGATGTCAGGACGATCACCTGAGGTGTTTTTCTTTGAGTATTTGCCTCAGAGGTTTCAAGAAAGGGGGCTTGCTTTCACAATCACCTGAACGGACCACAGCCCCGCGGTCATGCTGCCAAATAAACGCGCATACTAATAGACTAGCCACTAGCCCGTGCGGGCAAGTACTCACCCGATAGCTTGGGGAGGGTTCCCGTTAAAAGGCGGGGGTGGCTCCGGGCACCCCTT
>NW_010551687.1:1168-3039 GCF_000687285.1 Phaethon lepturus
GGGGCCAGCATCCGCCCGGGCTCTGCTCCCAGCCTCCGGGGGACCCCGGGCCCGCCGCGTCCTCCCGGGAACAGCTGTCCCTCGGAGCGGGCGCTTTTGGGAAGGAATCAGGGAAAAATGGAGGCAAACAGCGCGTTTCGGGTCTCACCGGATTCCTAGGGCTGGATCGCTTCTCCCGAGAAAAATAAAACCCGACGGAACGGAGATGGAGAGAGCTGATCTGCACAAGGGCCAGGCTGAACCCGCACCCGTACGAGGGGAAAACGCCGAGTTATTGACTGGTGGGGTGAGGCAGGCAATGGCTTTCAGAATTTGAGGATAGGAGCAGGGCTTTTAAACCGTTGAGACGGGATTTATCAGTAAAACACAAATAAAATGTTTGGTTGTTTGGGTTTTTTTTTGCGGGGGAGGGGGAAATGCACAGGCGCATCAGGAAAGATGCCCGAATATCGACTCTCGCCGTGCGGGCAATACGGACAAAAGCTCCCCAAGATGCACAACGTAAATGTCGCTGCCATTGTAAGTGTCCAGTTTCTCAGAGGCAGAGTGAATGCTTTGGGCAATAATCTGAAACTTTTTTAAAGCACTCACTTCCTCGCGAAACTTGGCTTTCCAAAATTTTGTCTACTCAGTTCTGTTTCTTCTTTACCTTCGATTATGCTCTCCGTTTGACTGGCCTCGGCCAGGTATAATACTATTGAATATCTTTAAGAAAGTAATTTAAATTAGTAGTTTCCTTCACCCCCTTACCAGATATTACAGGTAGACATTTAAAAGGTTTTCCCTTTCCCGCCCCGTTTGCCATTTCTACCTGCAAACGCCTGACTCGTCTCTTTAGACCTGTCTCTTTAGACAACCAGCTAGAAACGACGCTTTGATGCCCAAATCACACACACGCACCCCCCGCGCCGAACGGCGGAAGTGGAGAGCCGGCGGCACCCAAGCTTGGGTCTTGCTTGTACACCAGCCCCAGCGCTGCTGCACCTGCCAGCACCCACGCGGGAACTGGCACCCACGGCAGCTGAGTCCCGCCACCAGCATGGAAGGGTGGGCTGAAAGGAGGACTTTTGTTTTGGTCTTGGGGTTGTTGTTGCTTTTTTTTATATATATATATAGTAAGGCTCTTTTAACCTATTTGTTTATTTACCCAGTAAAAGCCGGACTAATCATTTTAACGTTGACACCTCCTATAGCATCTCGCTAACTAAGCTCTGGTCGCTGCTTGCGTTGGGCAGGGTTTCTGCCAACTCTAGCCACGAAGAGAGCAGGCTTCCCCGTTTCTCTCTCACATCTGCAGCCTGCCCGCTCTCCCGCTGTACGCTTGCAGGGTAGATATGAATTGTTGCGCTGTTCATTGATTCCTGCTAATGAGCCCGTCTAAGTCAACACTGGAGCTAAGGAGCTCGTCTCGAAGCGTGCAGAAGGCGCTTTGGCTGGTTCTTTGAATGTTTCCTACCAGCCGCGTCGCGGCCAGTAAACGAGAGTTGACCGTAACCGTTCGGCGAGAAAGAAGAGCGTAGGAATTTTTGCACCTCTCGTTTCTCTGCTAGGCTTCGCGTAGCTTTTTAAACTTAGTGGAAGTGGTGATAAAAAATACCCCCAAGAGCCCCTGTTTCCCTCTTGCTGGTTCCCGGGGCTAGCCTAACGCCTGTTTCCCCGGGATGCTTGGCAGAAGGAAAGGCCTCGCCCGCTTCCCAGCCCTCTCGGAGGCCCTTTGCTCTTGCTGCGCGCAGCCAGGCTGCGCGGCAGCGCGGGACCGAAGGGGAGGATGGGGGGATGCCAAGGGGCAAGTGGATGCAGGGACTGCGAAAGGGCTGGGAGGGGCGGGAGGGATTGGCGGGGCGGGAGCTCCCCTGCTCGGGCGGCTGCTC
>NW_010551688.1:0-559 GCF_000687285.1 Phaethon lepturus
CCATCCGGCCCCATAGACTTGTGGGTATCCACATCTTTCAACTATATGCCCCTGAAGGGAGCCTTTTAGTACAGAGAATATCCACATATATATATGTCCTGGTTTTGTCTGGGATACAGATAATTTTCTTCCTAATAGCTGGTATAGTGCTGTGTTTTGGTTTTAGTATGAGAATGATGTTGATAACACACTGATGTTTTAGTTGTTGCTACGTAGTTGTAGTGCTTATACTAACTCAAGGATTTTTCAGCTTCCCATGCTCTGCCAGCAGGGAGGTGCACAAAGAAGTTGGGAGACTGGCCAAAGAGATATTCCCTACCATATAACGTCATGCTCAGTATATAAACTGGAGTTGGCTGGGGGGCGGGAGGGAATCACTGCTCGACGCCGGGCTATCGATTGCCAGGTGGTGAGCAACTGTTGCACTGTGCATCACATTTTTTTGTATATTCCCTTATCAGAATTATTATCATTATTATTACTGTTGTTGTTGTTGCCTCTTCTTTTGGTGTCCTGTTAAACTGTTTTTATCTCACAGAATCACAGAATCACAGAATCA
>NW_010551689.1:0-6146 GCF_000687285.1 Phaethon lepturus
GGATGTGGACCAAATTTGTTTTGGTTTTTTTTAAGTAAAACTTATTTATTGGTAAATGACAGATTTTTTTAAAAAAAAGTTGTCATGAGTTTCTTTACGAATGTCTATTTTAGTTCGCGTTCGTGATCAAAAACCCTCACACCACCTTCCAAGTAAAACTTACTTATTGGTAAATGATAGATTTTTTTTTAAAAAAAGTTGTCACAAGTTTCTTTACAAATGTCTATTTTAGTTCGTGTTCGTGATCAAAAACCCTCACACCACCTTCCAACACCCACGGCTTTGTGGCTAAGGCACTCACACGCTACTCCCCCGACACAAACCCCCCACAGCCCTGCTACACTCAATTGGGAATCGGATTTGTACCTCGCTCTTGAATGTATTGGATGTTATTATCAGGTTAAGCTATTTGTGCAGATTGTAAGAGAGCTAGATAAAAATCTCCATAAGCATTCCATAAGAAATAAAATCTACAGAGTTATCAGCACTGCAGAATTGGAAAATATTTTCAGGCGTCTCAAAGCTTTCCATTAGGAAAATAATTTCTCTATTCATAGCTTCCCTGGAACAATACAGTGCAGCAGTAATTCATCAGAACAATTTAAACTGCAGCTATAAATGACTGACAAGCCCTGGTGACAGAACTTCCCCAGTAGTTTGTGGACTTACTGCTGCAGAACACACTGAACCCACATTCTGCCACACAATCAAGGTCCCTGCCCGAGCATTACTGGGACTGCTGTCTCCCTCCTATGCCTGTTGCCTCACCTCTCTCCTCTCCAGCACTCACCAAACATATAAACCCTTACGAAATCTGCAGACAAAAAAAAAAAAGCAGAGGCATCTCTCTATATAACCACTTAAATCCTCCTGCAAAGCCATCACCTGCTGCTTCTCCCGTTCCCTTCTGCCTTTCACTATACCCACATACTTAAAAGACTACAGGCATCCTCTTTACCAACACAAATTACACACACATCTAACTTTTAAAAACTAACCATAGATGCTCCACTTCCCACATTTTTTTATAGGCTCTCACAAAACGAGCCCATAAACTTTGATTCTAATAACAGTTTGATGAAACAACTGCAGATTATGCTCCACTGTTTCACAGACTATATTCTGATACTGTCTTAAAACCTAGGCTGGTAGAAATCATACTTTATGTCCGATCCAACAAACCTTACATCATCACGCACACTGGTGTACCACACTGCAGTAATTGCTCTGAAGTCTTCTGGTCAAGAAGCAAAGAACCCACGCAAAAGCCTCCTGAAGATGGTCGAGGTTTCTCACGTCTCAGTAGTCAACCTGAACAAAATGAGGCACATTCCACACCCTGTCCTGGACAGCAGTAAGGGAAAGGCAGAAAAGGCTTTCCTCTAAAGATGCAGAAAACCTGTTTTTATATAGTTTTCTGTTCACAGTATCACAGGAGGAGAGAATGTTCTACACAGACAGTAACGTAACACAGCAAATAGATGGGGAACTGGATCTGGCAGTGCAGTACTACTGCTATTCTGCTGCTTCATCTTCAGCAAGTCACTTCTAATCTTTGTTATCTATTTTCCCCTTCCACGTCTCATAGTGGTTTCATCTAGTAGATACAAGCATTCAGGGTAAGGATGATACTTACACAGTACCTAAAAACACAAAGCACTGAAAAGGTTTTCAATTTTTAATTTAAATGGGAAAAGGTTTGCAGCTTGTTATTGCTGTTTTCCACTATCAACAGTGAAAATCTGTAAGTCAATAACTTTCAATAATCCTATCTTCCCTGCTTTTCAGGAAACTCCTAAGACTGAGAAGCCAGCTTGTTCCATTTCAGATACTGTAATTAACTTGCACACCTTCATAATTAACAAGACTCATGAACACCGAGGGAAATACGACTTCCCAATGCACACGTGTTGACAAACTGCTACCACCTCCTCCTCCTCCTCCAGGATTAGAGACACTAAGTCAGCACCCTGGCTTCCCATGAGCTGCAGGCTCACTTAAGGAAGGAGGACACAAGTGTGAGTAATTCCTTCCCAAGGATCAGTAGAGACTGTTGTGCGTTTTGAAATGGGCTGATTCTAAAACCATTTTGAATTTTGAACAGCTTTAATACAGAGTAAGATTTGAGCTCCCTTCAGAGAGCTGCACTGTTTTTCCCCCTGTAGTTCTGTGATTTAGGAGAGGTGGTTAGGATATGGCCTTGTCCAGGTGATTTTCTTCAACATCCTCAAAATTGTTAGATCCCAAATTCTATCTTGAAGCAGAGTACTAAAACCTTTGAGAGCCCTTACTACATGGCAAACCCTGATGCGTAACAGGATCAAGAGCAGTTCTTACATTTCTAACTGCATAATTAAACAAAGTCCTGCCATTTGACAGCTGCTTAAGATTGCCTTGAGTGTTTGCTATATATTCCTCCAAGTGGGATGAGTAAACCTGCACTGCCAGACCACATGCACTCCTAAATAAGCTTGCTCAGAAACTTCCACTGCGACTGCTCCGTGGGCAGAAACTAAATATAGCCACAGGATAATTCAGGTGGGAAAGGACCTCAGGGGGCCTCTGCTTCAACCTCCAGCTCAAGAAGAAGTGTCACCCATGAGATCACACCTGCTTTCTCACAGCTTTATTCAGTGGGATTTTGAAAACCTCCATGGAAAGAGACTGCACAACCTCTCCGGGCAGCAAGTGCCACTGCTTCAATGACCTCGTGGTGAAAAATGCCTTATAGACATAGACCTCTCTGACTTCTACTCACGCCAGCTGTCTCTTGTCCTCCCACCACACAGCACTGTAAAGAATCTGGCTTCACACTCTTGAAAACCTCCCCATAGGTGCTGGAAGGGGCCCCTAAGCCTTCTCTTCTCCAGGCTCCGCAGCGGGCACAGGTCCTCTGCCTCTCCTCACAAGGCAAAAACCTCACGCCTCAAGACAATCTTGGTAGCTCTTCACTGAGCTCACCCCAGTATATCAACATTTCCCTTGCCCTAGGGAGCAGTACAACTGGATGCCATATGCTGGCTGTGGTCTAACGAGTGCCAAGTGGAAGGGGATAATCGCTTCACTTGACCTACTGGCTGTGCTCCTGTTAGTACAGGGCACACGGCTGCCCCGTGCTCGGCTTGCTGCCCACCATGACCCCCAGCGCCTTATCAGCAGAGCTGCTCCCCAGCCAGGCTGGTCCCAGGCTGTGCTGGTGCAAGGGGCTCCTCCTGCCAGGAAACAAAGCGAGGAAGCCCTCACCCTTAAATAGCTGTTTAAATGGTAAATTTGCTTAGTAATCAGCAGCAGATGAAATGGATAGAAATTGAAGCCAAGTCTTCTTAGTGTTAATGCATCTTACTTAGCAGTACTAAGTCGCATCTTAGGGCCATATTCAGATGGCCTAAATTCCACATAAATCCTTCTGCCTCCTATTTCTTATTAGCTGGATTTCAGGCAGCTCCCCATTCAGCATCTTACGTAAATTCTCTGAGTTGCTCTCCAAAACCACCTAGATTTCTCCATTGACTGAGAAAAGGGGCTTGAGTGCAATTCAGGCCACCTGAACTTAGTCTCTAAGGTCTGGTAATGTTGCAGCATCAGATCGCATTACTCCTTTGGTTTTGTCACCTTGGCAGTAGGTAGCAGCTTGTTTGGTAGGACAGGTTCTAGTTTAATTACTCTTCCACTGCAACATATATATTTTTTAAAGAAAAAGTAGATGTCTAAATGATTCAGGATTCAGTTTTTCCTGCTACCTTCTGGAAATTTACTCCATAGCTGGATCTCCTTGAACAAGAATGCTTTATCCATAGTTCTCTCACATTTTGTCCTGAGCCATGTGTGCTGCTTTGCTCCAGATGTCTTGACGATTCACCGATAAATAATTCGGTCTTTAGTATGATTGTGGCTCAAACCGTTCACTGGTCTACAGAAAGGAGGAATAAAAGCTCTAAGTCATCATCAAATGTGGGCTGGGGGAATCAGTGGCGTAAATGCTCACCAGTCCAGCAAGAGCACACCATGCTTTAAGTCAAACATGAACACATTTCCTGTAGTTCTTCAAAGACTAGCAGTTTTCCAATAAATACCATTCTGACTTTCTTCGGCTCCAGGCTGAACCAGATCTCTTGACTTGAGAAATTATTTCTCATAGGCATTATGGTTTTATAACAGTGTCATAAATTGACAAGTTACACATACCAGCATACTCAGCCCAACCTGCTCTACTCAGTGGTCTTAGGTAATCTCCCAAGCAAGAGTAATGGCGCGGGGAAGACAGGAACTACCCATCAACACTCCTGAAAAGAGGAACACCATCGATTCAACACACCACAGTCCTGACATCTCATTTCAGGACATTAACAGTGCTTTTGTCAAAGCCCCAGAGCACTCCAGGTGCACAGGTATGGACAGCCTCTCTGCGGCCACAGTTGTAAGACAGATCTCTCTCAAATGTCACAGTACACCAACACATACATGACTGTGAGATATGCAGAATAATACTGAGGCTGAGGTCTGTTATCCTCATGACTACTTTGAGCGGAATGGGACACACGGAAATGGCACAACTTTCAGAACCAAGTGACAGCTTATTGAGGATCAAGCACGCTATTTTAGAAAAAAATCATTAGATTTGCTTCTCTACAAGGGATTCTGTTTCTGTTAGTAAGAAGCTTGCTTTCCCGACCAGCCAATAGGGACTGGAACCACACCACAGGCTGAGCATGTTCTGCGTTTCACAAGTCTTGACCCACGTAGATCAGCAGATCCATCAGGTTCACTCAAGTTTGTCAGCCAGACACCAAAACTGAACAGACAGAGCATGAAATTTGGACCTACCTCCTTTTTATAGGGACTAAGAATAACAAACATGCTGAACAGCTACGAAGAAAATAAAGTCTTTCAGTCACAATATTTAGCTTCAACCATTCCTGAAGCATACATCCACAGGACAAGGAGGAACTACCAGGCTTAACAAGGTCTTTCCTTAATTTTTCAAAGCACACAGGACAGGCAAGATGTGCTTGCAGTCTCAGTGGTGCAGATGGTTATGACTATAACGTCTTATGTGTGCACCCAGATTATTATCTTTCTCTTAGGACATAATTAAGACCTGATAACACCTCTACCATTTCTGACTTTTACTTTTTACCCCCAGGAAAAAAAAAAAAAAATCATATGCCACAGTGAAATTTTGCACAATGAGATGCTAAGACCTAGGAGAAAGACTATTTCTACAGCAGAACATAACCAGACAAAAGTCCCATTAAGTCTTTTTTGTTTCATTTTGTGCTTTTTCTTTACATGACACTTAGAACAACAGAATAAAAAAACCTTCGTCAACTCAAATATTCCTTAGTAATTCTATAAAATTCTAAAATATTTTGAGTAAAAACGTGTGCCTTTATCCTTAACAGACTTTTGAAAGTACTCAAAACACTTATCATTGCTTTTTCTCTTTTTCACAAATTCTGTATTGATAACAACACTTTTAAAGTTAGAGAGTGAGGTTATTTAATAACAAGAGTTTCACGTTTGGTGTTATCAAATCCATTTCACAGGCCAAAAAAAAAAAGCCATGTTCTAGAATATGGTACTTCTAAATCAAATGCAGTACTTCTCGTTTAAAAAAATTATATGCCAGTTGTTGTACGTAATTATTACATGTTTTGTGGGGGTTATCTCTTCAGCAAGTATAAAAAAAACCCACAACCCTAATAGTAGCCACAAACAACCTTATAACTATTTTTATTCGAGTCACCGTTTTAATTTTTCTGAAGGCTGCTGTCTGCTTATTTCCCAAAGACTGGGTACGGGTCCCACAAAGCGAACCTCATGCGGTTTACGGAGCTACCTGAAATAATCTGTTGACACTTGCTCCTCTCCCATACGCTTCGAGGGAAGAATACTCCCCCGCTACCCTTCCGGAGCAAGCCCACGCAGGGGCCGTACCTCAGTGTCTGGCACCAATCCCCTAGAAACCAGAATGAAAATAGTAAAATGCGACTGGAAATCCCGATTCGCGCCTCCTTCGAGCGCGGGTCTCACGCTACATGCGCTTACCCCCGCCCTAAGCCGCACGTCGAGACCCAAGACCCCGCGCAAAGGCGCTCTCGGAACAGAAACCCGCGGTTTGGGACGCTGCCGGGACGCGGCGCCCC
>NW_010551690.1:0-650 GCF_000687285.1 Phaethon lepturus
TACTCGCCAGGCCGGGCATCGCTGACACCCGTGTCTGGCATCTCGCGTCCCCGTCCCGTCCCCGCAGCCGTATCTGGGGGCTCCCGGGGACTCCCGGCATCGCCCTACCCTGACTCTGTGCACAGCGTCACCGTCATCAGTTAAAGCGGCTGAAAAATTAAGCTGCTTAATTAAAAATTAAGCAGTTGTGCTATTGTTTCAGTACGATGGATGCTGTGGCTAGGTTTTTACCCACATTTTGGCTGAAACTCCCCGCGTTTGGGGGGAGACGGGACATTGCTCCTCCAACTCCAGCTGGCTTTGCGGTGGAAACGCAGCAGGCTGGGAGGTCGGGCTGACGTGGGGAAGGCTCCAGAGATTTCTACAGCGCAGAAAGTCCTAGGCAGAAGGCTGTGGATGAAATACTGCCACACCTGGGGCTTTTTCAGGCATCAGCCCGTGCTGCAGGAATTTATCTCCCGGCCTGCCATCTTCAGCGCAGGCTGCAATTTGCTGTGATACCTTCTGTGTGCTACCTCGCTGCTTTTATGTCGGTACAACTTGTAACGCGTATAAAGGCTGTCAGGCTGCCACGTTATCCTTTCAGTCTGAGCAGCACCACAGTCTCTGAGGAAAGGCAGAACATCTTACGTACCCGGCAGCGGTGCGGG
>NW_010551690.1:681-6240 GCF_000687285.1 Phaethon lepturus
TATACTGTGGTGTAAGAAAAAAAAAAAAAAAGGAAGAGCAGTGCAGCGGCGTAATGAACGACATACAAACAGAAACAATTTCAAAAAAAACGTACAAGTGTCTTAAGGCAAAATGGGCGTTAAGACATGGGGCATCCTCCTGCACTGCTGAGAGCGCAGGGCACCCATGTGGTGCTCAAGGAGAAGGAAGCGTGTGCTGTTCACATTAAGGGCTTCGACAGCCCTGTCAGTCCCACGTTTGAACTTAAGATTTTGTGCAAGCGTTTGCAGCGGCAGCGGGTCTGAGTTAAAGCTTAGGGCGAGTGTGAGCTCTGACCTGCCATCATGGCACTGCTCGCAGGGTGATCTGTGAGATCCCGCAGTATTTAACGGAGCTGGACATGGAGGCTGTTAGTCTCACGACAGCTTTTCTCGTGAGAGAGGCTTGGGCAGAACAGCAGCACTTTTTCTCTCTGTTATCGTTACATTTTAGGAGAGACAAGAAGTTTCAAGCCATATTAAGTGCCACTGCTAGCTCAGACATTGCCCTGTCTGGTCCTTCCATGGTTTCATTTGAACCAAGGCTGCTCTCCCATTTTCTTTCAAAAAATAAGAAAAGCTGCAGGTTGACCCTGCTGCTGAGACCTTATTTCCTCTCACTCCTTTTTTTTTTCCTCCTTTGCATTTCACAAACTCCTACCAAGTGTCTGCCACTTTGCCTTTCAGGGAAGCCTTCTAATTGCTGGTGTAAGTAGAAAGTCAGATGCCCAATCCACATCCCAGCAAAGGTGATAATCAGGGGAGCTCCTCCGGCTTTGGCTGGGAACAGCTGGGGTCTGGGAAAGGGGAACCCAGGGCAAACAGACGGGGGGAGGCGGAGATCCCGCAGGACTTTGATATTTTTAGAGGAGCCTCTTCACAATCTCAGTGTCTCCTAGTTTTTGCTGTTCATGTAACATGAAATTAGCTCCTGCGCAAAGTGCTGGAGTTGCAGCCAGGGCCTGAACTCCTCTGCCCGTTCCTGGACAGAGCAGCCTGCACAACGTCAGCACGTGTCAGAATAAAACAGAATAAAAAGCTATTCACAACGCTCCAGGGGTAGAAGGGCACTCCAGAGCTGCGTGGATGCTGGGGTTTCCTACAGCTAAACCAGCAGGTACAGAACAGCCAAGAAACCGTTTTTAACCACGGCAGGAAATAAGAAGTTATCTGGAGATACTGGGCACTGGGAAGTCACGTCATCAGTCAATAGCTCTCAGTATCCTTTTTGACAATTGCTGAATCAGGGCTTTTTTTTTTTTAAAAAAGCTATTTGGTAATTTTGTTTTAAAGGCACTCCTAACGTTTACTTGTGTTTTTCTGTTTACATTTTTCCTTCCTCTAATTTTCTCAGTGACGATAAATCCGCCCCTTTGAAAGTCCAAGTACCTGTACCCCCTTTAAAAGTTCATTTTGTTCGCGGAAAACGAATGCGTTCAGCTCGTAATCACTACGTCTCAGGTGACGGCCAACTTCCAGCCCAGCGGTCAATAACTCTGTCACCCTCAGGAGGTCTCAGCTAGTTACCCTATGCTGGGTAAAATATTCACCCAGGCTGTAAGGTACTGTCTGTAACCACCAGACACCATGTTTTCATTGAGATGTGTCATATTTCCAGCAGAAGTTTCACAAGCCGGCTGGCTCCGTACAAGCACTGCTCTTCTTTCCATATATCCCGGGTAGGTTCTGCAAGAGCTTCTTGGGTCCTTCTTGCGCTCCCAGTCACGCGCAAGTTCCCGATTCCTCGTGCCTGGTTAGAGACGCGCGGCAAACGCAGCGGGGAGAGGCAGGACGCGCAGAAGACGCGTTCAGGCCATCGGGACGCTCCCCAGGCAGGCACAGCTGCTGGGTCTAAACCCAGACTAACCGTCCCGGATTAGCCAGGCCCTGCCCAGCCTCTAGCAGTGCTGGGAAGCAGCGGTGCCTGCCCAGCCCCTCCTGGAGAGGTCAGAGCCGTTGTCCCCTCCCTACCTTCAGGTGCCACCAGGTATGTTAACCTGCAAAGCCACCCTAATTGCGCAGCTGTAACTGAAAGCACAGCCAGCGGAGACGGCCGTGTTAACTAACTAGGGTGCAGTCTTCAACATCTCCGCTTAAATGTCTTGGAGGAACCTTTTAAGATTTAAAAATAGCACCCTCCTGAGAATAGACGTCGCTACAAACAAGCCTTTAAAATGTCAGCAATCTCCAGAAAGCAAGACCTTGGATAAGAATGAATTTCTCATGGATCAAAATGCTTAATTTTGGCCGTTTCTGGAATAGGCAGAACAACGTAAACGTGACCTAACATTCCCCGCTCTGCGGCAGCACCGTACGCGCGTGCCCAACGGGGCAGAGCCAGGGCCGCCGGTCGGGTATTTTGTTGAAAGGGCCGAGGGTTCATCAGCGCTGCCAAAACTGGGCACACGCTCCGTCGTCAGTTCAGTGCCACCTGCAGTAGCGAGAGCAGAAGCGGAGTCAGGCTCAGAAAACCAGAGGAAGAAATTTGTGCGCGCTCGAGCGAAGTGCTGTTTAGGTCAAAGCGCTGAAGAGGAAAATGGGAAAGGAGCCTTTTGGTTGAAGGCTGGCAGCTGTTGCTGTGCCTGCTGGTGAAGATCTTTCCAAAGTTCCACGAGTTATTTCTCCCTAACTCCGTTTAGAAGACAGGTAATTGATCCTCATCTTACAGCCCGCTCATGAATATGAACTTTTCAGCACTTCTTACGCTGTGGGGAGATCACAAGATGGAAATCGTTAGTGGAAATCAAAAAATTCAAGCCAAGCCAGGTGGGCTTTTGTGATATTTGATTTCTCTAAACTTTTTTTTCTTCTGGGCTGGGATGAAAATATCAATTTTCACTTAACAGCAGCAAGTGTCTGGTCCTTTGTGTCACAGAAAGAAACCAGAAAAAAAAAAATTCTTCAGGTTTAGCCATGAATTTAGCTCCTGTTTGGTGACGTTGGATGGTCCAGAATGTTCCTTTTTGGCACCGATGCACTGAGCAATCAGTAGACCAAAGGCTTATTGGAAAGCAGCACAGAAGGAAACAGTTCTGAACTTGCCAGCCAGAAACAATTTCTCATCAAATTCGTGTATTTTGCCTCAGTCCCCTGTTCCCTGCTATTTTTTGTGTGTTGTATGTACTTACATTTCTTCCCAGGGTATAGCTGGATCTGTATATGGTAAGGAAAAGCCCTCTCTCAGGTTTTTGCCAGTGTTTTCACTATTTTTTTTTCAGTCAGTAACTCTGAAGTGCAAGAGAAACATGAGGCAGTGCTCTGGATCTTCTAGATGTTTGAAATACATCCATTTAAAATGACGCTTCAGAAGAATTCTCTAAGTCACACCACTTGCTTGTTGGGGGAGTGTTCATGTGGGAGCACAAGCCTTTTCTCTGGAAAGATGTTCGCAGTTTTGGTGCATTCACAACCAGAAACACTGTTGAAATCCAAAGCTGCATTAATCCTTGGGAAAAGACACAGGCAGGGTACTGTAAACTCTACATTATCCTCTGGCCCTGGACTAGAAGAATCACCTCTACTCTGATGCCATTCTGTCCTGTGGAAACAGCCCATACTACATTGGAATGGTTTCAGTTTATTTTTTTACTTCTTTGTTTACTTCTTCTGTTTGTTAACTTAGTTCTTTTCTTGCCCAAGTTCTGAAGCAAGCTTCAAGGATTTCACCTACTTGTTTCTGTTCTGTTGAAGGATCAGTCTGAGTCCCGTTTGTGGGTAACTATTTTCTGAAGAACACCCTACAGACACATGAAAGTCTAGCATTGCCAGTGAGTGCCCACATGGCTCTCCAGACACAGTATTGCTCTAGGCTAACCCTGAATTTATGCGGACATATCCCAGAGCAAGTGCTTGCTCCTGATTAACTCAGCAGGAGCTAAAGCATTCCCAAATAAACGAGCCAAAGCGTGGAGCTGTTGTCCTCTAACACAGACGTAGGGTATTTCTTTTAATTCTGGCACTAATGAAGATACAGTTGATCAATAGTGTTTGGTGCTATTGCTGGTTTCAAAAATTCCAGCTCCGCTTCACCAACCAGTGTTTATTCCCAACCCTATGTAATGATGCTTCAGTTCTGCTGGCACAAGTTTGTTAAGAGCCACATCATATGCCCCATCAGGGAACTAATCTGGTTTAACAAGGAACCCACAACAACAAAAAAAGGCAAATAGGTGACGCACGGGGTAGACTTGGAAATGGCTGCATCAGTGCAACTGAAGCAAGAGCGCAACAAGCAGTCAGGCGAAATAACTTAGGTAAGACATTTATTTGTTGCCAAAACACATCATTAAACTGGCCCAATTCACTCTTGGCCCACACTATGCTTGCCATACTACAGAGGAGCTCAAGTGCGTTCATATAGCTGAAGGCTCTCCTGACCCAGATGACGTACGGGTGTTTGCGAGAGCTGGCTGTAAGCACACTGAAGGCTGCAAGCCACTGTAAGCCACCCCAGTGGGACTGCTGCTGGTGTGTAACATTGCCAGACGACACATTTACGCCACCAGAACTCCATTACATTGAGGTGACCTCCCAGATACCCTCCTTTCCAGTTTCCTAATGAAACATTTGGTAAAAAAAACCACCCCTACATTTCCTTGTTCCATCACAACCCCCATGAAATGCGATTTGCAGAGCCTCAGTGTCTTCCCCGCCCGCCTTTCCAAATTTTCCAGACTCCCTTATAGATTAAAATGTCAAGACATGTGAAGTGCTGTACTGCCACCAAACATCTTACCTACTGTATCACTTGCTGCATTTAGGTCACTGCTCATCATATAAACCAGATTTTACTAATGATAAACTGCAAAATGCTAAGTTCATTACTTTTGGATCCCACATGTAGGTAAACAGAGAACAGTTTAAATGTGCTTTAACAATTTAGCCCTCAAGTACCACAATTTATGTTTTCAGAACACTGTGTCAAACAAGTGCTGTGTATAACGGTGTAGTTACCACTGCTGCCAACACCTGCCTATCCTTTTTGTAACTCCCAGGTATGCCAACAAAGCTCATCTTGTAGATGCATGTTTAGAAGTCAGGGATACTCAGCTGAAAGGATACCAAGGAACTGTTATTTAACCATATCAAATACGCTTGCAAATAGGTAAACAGACTCAAATCCTTCTTCTTGCGGATAGAAAACTGATCGTCCGTGCAGTGTTTTTGACTGCCCTGGACACCAGCTGCTGCTGCTGGAAATAAATTCCACACTCCCCCATTCTCACCCCCCATCCTCAGTCGGGCCAAGCCCCATCTCCCACCAAGCAGGATCTATACTGACCCACAGAAGAACTGCCTCTGGGCTGGCTGCGGGGGGAACCGAGGGGACACCAGGGGTTTGGGGGGGGGACACACCAGGGCGGCGCAGCCCAGGCCCGCAGCGACACCTGCCGGCACAGGGCCTCCGCAGCCCCGCCCCAGGAGGAACAGATGGACAGACAGACAAACTGTGAGCCTTCCAACATCATTTTAAAACAAAGCCTGCCTGGGAAGGTCGCCTTGTCGAGGGAAGGATAAGCTGTTGGGTTCAGCAGCTGTGCC
>NW_010551690.1:6271-16232 GCF_000687285.1 Phaethon lepturus
GATGGAACAGCGTGCCAATAGAGCCTGTCAAGAATAAATCCTGCCGTGTGTATCTCCTCCTCTCACCTCCAGGCAGAAACAAAACAGCTTCTGAGAGAGGTCATCAGACTGCAAAACTGACTGGAACATCAGATGCAAACTGCTTGCGTCAGAAACATTAACTACTACACAAGTAAACTGATTTCCTAGCATTTGAAGCCCATTTTCTAACAGTATGGCAATTCAAAACTTTATGAGCCAAACTTCAAGCCACGTAAATGGATGGTATGTTGTCAGAACAGGACAGTGTTAAGTTTTCAAAAGCCTCTACAAGAAAATCTAATAAGCAGATCATAAACATAATATTCTCCAGCACATAGTGGTAAAATCTGAAGTCTGAGGCACCGAAATATTTAAAAAACACTTTTTAAAAGCCTCTCAAACCAGAGAAGTGGGGCAAGGAGCCCTCACCGCTTCACAGGGTAACTCCCAGCACTGACATGTCAGATACTGCTCCAGGATAAAGCACCACCACTGCAGATACCTAAGTCCTTGGGAGACTGTTCCATTGTTTTTACCATAGGAAAAGAATCAAGAAAAAAACCAATACATCCTAAATTTCCCATTCAGCTTCAGAAGATCACTCTGTATGTCACTAACCTTCAGCACCCTGCAAGCTTACTTTATTCTTTTTAATTTCTTAAAGATGTGATCTTCTATTCTCCCTCACTCAGATACCTTTCCAGAGCAAAATAAGTAAATACCCTTATTTAACTTCTTCTAAAAAAAATACTTACACACATTAATAATTCATATCATACTGATACCTGACATCCCACAGAAACTCAGAGAACAGTGTATTTATTTCTACTAACTTTATCCATATAAAAATGTTCTTTTTATTTAAAGAAACTTCAGCTTTTAAGCCTGGATCATAAGTTCAGTGTTTCTTATTTGACAGCTACTGTGCTAACTGGAATACACACATTAAAGGAGAGTCAATATAAATGTAAGAAAGGATTGCTATTTTTCTTAAAATAGGTGATGACAGTGTCATACAACCATTTTCCAGAAAATATTCGGGTTATTTCTTTCCATATACAGAGAGTTTGTTCTACCTGTTGCATTAAGACTTGTTATAACCATTTGTAAAGCTTGTTCCAAAGGTAGCAGTTTCACTCCTTTAATATTGAACGTATTGAACGCATAACTATCTAGCAACTTACTCTGTGTTATGTTAATCAAATTTCATTTAGAAACAAAAACTATCCAGGGATGCCAAAGAATTCTATGTGGCAGTACAGAATGACAACAGAATAAGAAAAAATTAAAAGCACAAAATATGATTTTTTTTAAATCACTTTTTTTTTCCCTTTAGAGGGCTTTGCAAATAAGGCAGGATCAATCTGGTCTCTAGACAGACCTCTCACTGAAAAAAGCCTTGCTGCTCTTTCTTTTAAAGTGCCTCCACATTTCAGTCCTAAAGACATCAATTCCATCTTCAGTTTATCTAAACCCAGGGCTTCCATTTCAGCAGCGGAGTTGAACGCCAGTAGGTCTATTGGTTCCACTTCCTGCAAAGAAAAAAACATCCCATCAGACCATTATTATTTTCTTCTTGATTGCAGGGGGGAGGAACAAGTATAGACAGAATGCTTCATTTTACAGAAGACCTTCAATTAGGATTATCTCAAGCTCCTAATTACTTAATAAAGTTGAGCAATGTCTCTCTCTCTCTATATATATATCTCACATTGGCTATTCTCATTATTAGCGGTACTTAATGCTACCCAGGCAAAGTATTACTGCATGATGTACAAGCAAATTGAAGCTAGCTAGCAGCCTAATTGTAAAACATGCAAATCTTAGCACAGATAACACACCCAAGAGCTGAGTGAATGCTCAGGTGAGCTTTGTACCTGGTGTCCAACTGTGCTGCTACAATTCTATTCCTGGCAGCACCTCTGCTAGCTAGTTAAAGGCTTGCTCTAACATATCCAGACAAGCTGCAGATGTGCTTAGGCTTGCACTGTACACAGCCTCCAAGACAGAAGCACCGGTCATTTAAAATTATATAAACACTGCTGAACTTTTAAAATTATTCCACTAGAATTAACACATTCTACTTGCAATAGAGGAATTCTGAAAAGTAAAATAAAAAAGTGACAGTATTTAATCGTATTCTTCTGGAGACAAAATAGTCAACACTTTTTATCCCCAGGGAAGTTAAGTACTCCTAAGAAAACTGAATTAAGAACAGCAGCCCACCATACCACCTAGCAGTTCAGTAGCTTAACCTTGACTTCCAGAGGCATGGTAAAGCTAGCAGCCCCTTTTTAGCCCAAGGTAGAATATAACCAATACACCACCAGCAGTAGCAGAAAGGAGGATGAATAGTCATTTCTTATGCAGTTATGCTGTAATTACAGAAATAGATATAAAAGCACCCTTTTTAGTTAAGATTAATCAAAAAGCAAGTTCTTAAGTTCACATCTCATCCTGCCATAAGAAAATGGATTAAAATGTCATCTTAAAAGGAAACTAGCATATTTGCAGAAAAATCGCGTGTGAAAGGGACTTCTGTAGATCATCTAGTCCAAGCCCAGGGCTTTGTCCACAACAGAACATGGCAAAGACTGGATAATTTAAATGCTGGAATTTACTAACACACTGAACACTAATGTTAAACATTAACATACTAAAAAGGACACAAAAATCTAAGCCCAGTTTGTTCAATACTAAAAGCACATACTAGTCTTATGGTACATATCATGCTGGAGTTACAGAGCAAATAATATCAGCAGTGGGAATGAGACAGCTCCGTTATGAACTTCAGCAAAAACAATTAACGCTAGTGTCCTGCTAAGCATACAAAAAAAGACTGGTTGCCTCATTATTCTCATCCTACTTTAAAAAAATCCAACAAGGACTATTATAAAAATACTTCCACCTGCAATAACAATCTGCCACAGCATTGGTGGAGTTTCCTGTTCTAGGAATACACAGTCTCTCAAATACTGAGCAAAAGGTAAACAGTGAAGAATGGTAAACATCCTGTTTAAAATTTGCCAGCTCTAATAGTACAGTAGATGACAAAGTTTAATGTAATCAGATTACATCCTTAGTCTTTCTTCTATTTAACTGCATTAAACTTTCACTTATCAGAATTCATTCATTGGCAGTGGCAACTGATGGGAGACTTTCTGCTCAAGCTGAAACAAGGCAGAAAATCCAAGCAACTCCCTAGCCCGAAAAAAAAAGCCACATTTTGTGTTACTGCTAGAATAAGCCTAGATTCATTATCCTCAAAAATTTTTAACAGTAATACTATGCAAGGGGCAACAAAGCACAAGTATTGGCACCTTTTACTGCCAAGTATTAGTTGGGTTTTCATCAATTCAGTGGGAAAAGCTATATTCTCTCTTGGCTGGAAGACTGATCCAAAGTCTCTTCAGCAAAAGAATCCCAGCCATCCTGCTGTCAGTCACCAGAGAAGGAACCTCATGGTCAGCACTGATCCTAATCTGGCCGAGAGCTGTGACACCAACCCAGGTTGCCAGCAGAGATAATGGTATGGCAACAGTACTGATGTGCCTCCACCATGGATACACCAGATCAATTTTAAAACCACCCTTCCACCATCCTTTGCAGTTCAGATGAAGCCCATCATTTATACCGATCCTGTCTCTCTAGTGAAGGAGCTGCTGCTTTCAGACTTTTGAAGGTGAATGAAGAACTGAAGTTTGCACCAGACTACAAGGGTTCTCTAGGAATTAGACTCAAGTCTTTTTATAAAAAAAACCCTAAGACAGACTGATCAGCTGATTAGTTTAGGAGCTGTCTACTTGGAACAATTTCTAATTTAAACACTGAGGTCAATTAAAAACATTAAGGTCAAACAATGTTATAGATAAGATTAGTCAAATTGGACAATATTTGGTAATTTATCAATACTTTTTGAGACCAGTCTTTCATCTTACATAAGAGTTTTATCCCCCCCCACCCCGAGAATTCTGGATCCAGAGTGTATCTATTTACAGATAGAAGGAGGGAAAAAAACAATATCCCCCCACTCCCCCCAAAAAGCAAACAAAAACACCCCCCAAAAAACTCCAAGAGAAACATGCATCTCAGGAAAGATAATACGAGATCAAGTTGCCAAGGGCAACTGCATCCCAGTAGAAACTCTAAACTATTAAATTGTAGTCTTATAAAGTTCTTCCTTGACCCATTCTACTTAGCATCTCTCAAGACAATGCTACCTTGCTACAATTAAACTTTCTCCATGGAGACACTGTCAACCAAGAGCCTTCTTTGGCTGCAGTTGCCACCAACTCGCTACATTCCAGTTTCATAAGTCATACAATGCATCTTCAGTTAACCTGTTTTTCCTTTTAACCTTGGGATTTTTTCTGCTCTGAATCAAACTCTGAAGATTCTAGTAGCTTCTCAGGGAGACTATGATTCTAATTCAAGAATTTACATCTAATGCACTGAAGTCATAGGATACAAATCCCCTCCCCTTTTCTGCGATCCACAAGGCAAAAAGTGATTTGAGTAAAAGCAGTTGAAAAGACGTATCACATTTTGTATTTCTTGATACTTACTGTGCTCTGTAACTGGTTCATTTCCTGTGCCTTAGAAGAAACATTTTCTTGCTCCTCTTCTTTCAGAGCTTGGGTTACTTCATTCTTCTCCTGGGCCTCTTCCTTCAAGGGCTTTGTCATTTCATTGTTTTCTTCAGCTGGAATTTCAGTTTGCCCTCCTGTGTGTGTCTCTCCTTGCAGATCTCTGACAGTACCTTCCGGCTGTTCCAGTGGTTTCTCAGTTGCACTGGTAGCAGGACTATCCTCGACCGAATCCACAGAGCTGCTTGAACATTCATTTGAGTTTCCAGTATTTTTATTGTATCTGCTGCCTGACGGACAACTTCCATCAGAGGTATGAGGGGAATCATCTTCACTGTCATCCTCACTATCTGAACTGTCAGGATCATCCAATCCTTCCAATCCCAGCCTGGCATAAGCAGTACATTACAAATGAATATTAATCTACTTTAATTTTCTTTTTTTTTTTTTTTTTTTTGTAGCTCTAGCAGGAAATAGCTGTTTAGGATAGTTTAGTAAATAGAAGAGCTGCTAATACTGAACACCCCCCCAAAAGAGGTATCTTTTCACAGCATTCCCAATACAGAAATGTGTACCACCTATTGCTATTCCAAACACCACTGGAATCATTAAGACTTCTCTTTCATGTCACATTAGGTGAAAAATGCCAGGAAAAAGAAATTAAAAATCTTCTTTTAGTTTATTGTAAATGTAATTAATTAATAAAAAAGACAATGATAAGTATACAGAATATAACCTTATTAGTTGGCGGGTGTGGTGGGGGGAAGGTGCCTATTTTTGCAAATAAAGTTTGCTCTATGGTCTTCTAGGGTCAGAACTATATGAATGCAGCAACATCTACTTTCAGTTCTCCAATTTAATCAGTTCAATTTAATTTTACTATTCAAGTCTACACCTTTAATAATATGTTGCTTATTTGTATGTACCTAACCTGTCATCCTGTTCAAGGCTTAATACTTGAGCATTACTATAGAGAGAGTCATAATACTTACCAAAAACATTTTCTTTTTCGAGATTTTGTCCCATTTTTTCCAGATTCACCTGGACGCTTCCGATTATTGCCAGTTTCTGGTGACACTATTCTGCTTGAAGAGGCCTGCAATCCTTCAAAACAAAGTTACAAGTCTACTTCATCGGTACACAATTCACATATGTGTAAATTCTACGTATCTTTTAATTTCAGATGCAATTTAAAAAAACATCTGAAAATAATCACCACTGGTGCACATTTATGTAGACTCAAAGCTTCAAATTAAGCTCAGTAGCAGCAAACGCTGTCTTACATTGCTTTACTAAGGCACAGAGTCAACCTTAAAATTGGATTCCTGAACTGAACTCTCAGGTTCTACATCCCTTTCAGCCTCAAGTTTCACTATGAGGCTGCCAGCAAGGGAACAATCAGTGGATAAATAAATAATTACAAAGAACAGTAAGTGAAACAAGGTATTTTGTAGTTGGATTCCATTACTAGAAAGACCTGTTTATATATTATCATTTCACTGAAAATTATTACATAATTCTTATAGCTGAACTAGCAACACTACCTTCACAGAATTTTGCTTTAATTATGAGATGACACTGTAGCACAGCAAGACGAAGCATCACTTGTATCTGTGTTACGCTATTCAATGCGATTTAAGAGAAACAATAGCCAAAGAAGAAAAATGAAGTCCAACAAATTTTACTGGAATTTGTCTCATTCAACTGAAAGAGTTACTGTCAGCAATTTTTTTTTTTCCCCCCATACTGGAGTGAGGCTATAGGGACTTGTAGTGTGCTTTATTTTTTAAGGAAAGTGAGGTTAAACTGCAATACCTTTAAGGACTGAATCTTCTAGTCTCTCAGCCATTTCATGACACTGCTGCTGGTAGTCCGGATTTGTGAAAAAGTGCCTTGGCTCTGCAAGTTTCCGCTGCAGCCTTTCCAAGCGCCTTTGCTCTTTTTCTGCTTCCCGTTCTGCTTGCTGCTTCACCCATTCAGCCATCCTGCAGGTGAGAGAACCAGAAAATGAGAGCATTTCCAACATTTAATATCAGCTTGTTGCTTTGCAATTACTGAATGCTTCTACCACCTGCTAGGATGAGAGACAATGGGAAAGACAACTAACACTACCCAGGGGGAATACTCAAGGAATGTATAGAGATTCTGCCACAGAGAAGACAGTAAAGTTTCTTTTGGAAGCCAGAAACAGCAGCAAGGTCACCAATACCACAGTCTTGCAGCTTCACAGAGATCTGTGAGAATTACAGATGAGAAATCTAAGAGGTGCAGAACAATCTCTCAAAAGCAGGCTGCAGTACAATCACCTCTATTTTGCAGTAATATAATTCTAGTCAGAAGAATCCTGTTGGCTTCTGGTTTATCTGTGCTTAAGATTTCACTTTTGCTCTCCTTAGTATTCAAAATAAAATTTCATTGCTACAACAGCCTGTCATTTGACCTCTTCTGTTAAAAGTGAACTACGTGGTCAGTTTATTTTGTAATCCTAGCTTCTCAGAAAATGTCTTACGCTTTTTCGTGATTGACGTCTCGAAGTCTTCTTCCACTGAGATCTCTGCAAGCCTCTCTATTTGTTGTCTTTTCAATCTGAGCACCAAGTGCTCGCAGCATAGATCCAAACCCTGAAAAAAAAGTAATCAAGAATTAGCTAAACAGAAACAAATGGAGATGAGCTAATACACAACAAAAGAATTAATTATGTAAAAAGAATACAGTGAATTCAATACTTTCTCTTCTCTCAATGCAACTGAAATTAAAGAGCAAGTCGCAACATGTTGGAGAACAGTCATTGGTGAAATGCTGAAACACTAAGTGAAAAAATGGCATCCAGCATTTACCACTCACCTTGTTTTTGTGCTCCTGGTATCACACCAGATGGACTCCAGATTTACTAGAACCTGCACAGTACTTCTAACATGAAAGCCTATTCCTGGACTCTCCAAGCAAAATGGTTTGAAACCTTTTTTGTCTCAAGATGACATGTTGGTTCCTTTCTAATTTAGCCAGGATATACCTCCCCCTTAAGCCCCCACCAATCTTAAAATCCCCTTTTAAAAATCTAATAAAAAACACATTAACTTTTTTAGAAGATAGCTGTAGCTGCTTCCTCAAGATCATCATGATGGACAATGCTGGACAGCCCCGCCAAAATAGATTTCTATACTTTTCTCAGCCACTGATTACTCATAGGCAAGACTGCTAATTTCTCTCACTTGGTCCCATCTTATGTTGTCTCCAGCTGGAGAAAGACACATGTTTACCTCAAAGAAACACAATGTGAATTACTAATAATATAATCCTTCAAGCAATTTAAAAGTGCCAAGCACTGTTTGTTAACTAGACACTGAACCTACACTGTTTAGTGTATAAACACTCCGAAAAGCACCTTTAAGGAGTGTTACAAACAATAACCAATCCAGACAGCCCACTTATATCATGAGGCAGAAAAAGTATTGTGTTCAGCTAATAAAACCAATCACTGCCATTGGCGAGGAGAATTTTTGTAGCTCATGAAAGATGCTATTGAATTTTACATTCTGCAGAATGAGGACCTAGCTGTTACACCTAGCCAGGTACGCTCCTAAAAATCAACAGCAATGTATTCACTAAGGTCACAGGTACTGAATTAGGTCTGATAATAAAATGCTCAGTTCTCCTCTAAGGCTGCATGATCTGTAACCCCTTGACATCATACAATAGTTCTGACCTTTGTCTGTTTGCCTGTTTTTATCAGGCTTTTAAGTTATAAAGTCAAAACAAAAGGAACACTTGAGAAAGCAGACAAAATTGTTAAAGAACAATTTTAAACTGACCCAAAGGGCACATCAGTGACACAAAATAAATCACGTAACACGCATCCTGTGTCATCCCAGGATATCTGAAGCTGATGGACAATAGGTGAGGAAGAAGCCTGCTGTACTATGAACTTATACCATATGCAGCACTTTTAGGGTGCTTAAAAAAAACGCACAATAGCTCATAAGCTAGAGCAACAATATTTATTTCCAGTTCTGTCTAAAACTATGAAGGAGCTGAGAAAACTATGAAGCTGAGCTGCAGTCTGATGGAATGCTGCACAACTGTTCAGCATTTCAGCTCAAAAGACAGAAAAATCTGAAAAATTGATTTAAAGCACAAACACGTATTGACTCCAATTACACTGAAACATTCTGCTAAACCTGCTTCACCCATCATGTTCCATTTTAGGGAACACCCACATTGTTGGTAGCTGCATTGTTTTATATGATTAATATACATCTTCCATAAGACAGTTAAAATATTTTGCCAACATCAGGAGTCTAGTTTAAGTTGAATTTTTCAGTTCTTAGGCTAACAAGATCTTGGCATTTATATGTTTTTTAAAATCAGAGAACACAAAATCAATTAAGTCATACAACATACTCAAATCACAGACTTTGTACCTGGAATATTTGTCCTTAAGTGACCTCGAATGAAACTGAGAAGCCTAAGCAGCAAGGTGCTTTTAAACGCGATTTCAACTCCGAAGTCACTTTGATGCCTGTTACAGATTTTTACTAGTACAGCTCAGCTGACCAGTGATGTGAAGAAGAGCTATGCAAAGTTGTTAGCTGAACTGCGGCTTCCCTGGTGAATTCTGAGCTTTGCAGGCAGACTCTGGTTTTGGCTAACAGACATTACATCACAGTCATCCACATTACAAGAGATGTGCTAATAGATTAGGACTGCTGCTATCAGTATAGACTACGGTATAACAGAAGTTCTTTAACTTAGAGTATCTATTCAATTAACAAGCAGTTAAGCAACAAACCTCCTTTTCCACCACAAAGTCTTGGTTCCAGACTATAAACAGCTCCATTCTGCAATACATCTTCATCGTTAACCAGTCGTCCATTACATTTCACATACAGACTTTCTTCAGGAATATTCTAAAAACAGAAAATTTGAATCATATGATCGATTGAAAATGAAACATTCTGACAAAGTAAATTATTAAGGACTTCCTTCCTTCCTATATGAAGGACGGGAAACAAAAATCAGACAATCTTAAAAACATAAACATTCTCTATGGTGCTTGTTTTAATTTCAGTTTACTGAAAGATTAAACACACTCTAAATCAGATTGTAAATATGAATGGGGAAAAGCCATGCTATGGGAAAATACACACTAAGCATTCAAACACTCTGTACTTGAAAAAAACAACAAACCAAGGCCACACTTTTTTTTGACTACATGTAAAGAATTTAAGATTTATATATATATATATGTATATGGAAGACACAAAAGATATATATAAGACTCTATAGGACCCCCTTACAGCAACCGCAGCTGCTCAGCTAAGCGACAGCACCCAGAAGCGTGCCCACTGCTGCGA
>NW_010551691.1:0-1136 GCF_000687285.1 Phaethon lepturus
GGAGTTCCTGAGTGCTAGCAGGGGGCTGCAGGAAGGCTTGCCAGTACTGTGTTGCGTTGGCCGGGGGCCCCTGTGCTGCTCAGGGATGGTTCCAGCTCCGGCACTACCTGGCTGGGCAGCGGGCACCACGTCGGGTGGAAGCTCATCATGTGGCTGTGAACCTCCCCAGCTCCATTTTATGTCCAGCCTTTGCCCTCTGCCTCCTTCCTGGGGAAAGCCCTGAATTTTAGGACTTCCCTCCCCTATTTCTAGGTAGCCCTTCCCCCTGTGACTCCCCTGCAGTTCTGTTTCCTCCCCCCGGGGGAAGGAGAGGCTTTTAGTCTCCCCTTATTTTGCCCCAGTCAAACCAAAGTGGTTTCCTCCCCCAGGGGCAGGAGTGCTACAGTGGTGTCTGTGCCATGGGTCAGTGTTGCTGCCCTGGGCATGGACCAGAAAGAGTTGGGAGGGCAGGGATTATTGGAATGAAATTTATGGAGCAAAAAACTACTGTAAATATCTTTTTTGTTTGTTCTTCTGTTGTTAAATAAAAGTTTTTTAGTTGGTTTTTTTCTTTTTTAAAAAAATGGACTATGTCATTTGTAGATGGTTCACTTGCTCCTCCCTCACTGCCAGCCCCTACCTCCTGACGCTCAGCCAAAGCAGCTTAAGAGGTCTAAGGAGTGTTGCTGGGTGTGGAAAAAATGAGGCCAGTGCCTGGCACAGGCCTACACCTACCCCACCGTCCTTTGGGCTGACAGCCATTACATGCTTCTTTCCCCTAGCATTTGATCGTGGTATCTGGGAGCCAGAAAGCATTTGGCAGCAGCAGAGGAGTGATGCATTTGTGCCTTTCTTCCTCCTGGCCAGCATTGGAAAAGGGAGATAGCAGCACTGTTAGCCCCTTGGCAAAGGGAAAAAGAAGTGATGGGGTGGGTCTCCCAGGTTTTTGGGTCAAGAACTCTGTGAGGTGGGCTGGGGTTTGGCAGAGCTGCTCCTAGAGCAGCAGCCCTGGCCAGCCTTGCTGTATCATGGACCTGAAGGCTGCTGCATGGACACTGGCAGCATGGGCACCATGGCAAGGCTGGGCTCAGGGTGGCTGTGCCTGCTCCTGTGCTGCCTCCGGCACACACATGTGCATGCTGGTAATTCAGCTGCTT
>NW_010551691.1:1182-2595 GCF_000687285.1 Phaethon lepturus
TGCAGTCTCTGTGCCGGCTTAACACCCTCCTCCCCTTGAGAGGGTGACCCGCTTCCTATTGTAGCAGGGGCTGGCACCAGTTCAAGCCCTTTGCAGCCCTCTTACCCCTGGTTTCCAGGGGTGTAGGGTGACCTCAGGGGGTCTGCTGGCATGGGCATGGGAAGGATGGAGGCACCTGGTCTCCAGGCAGGCCTTGACCATGCAGCTCCAGGGAAGCCCTGGGCGGGTCTGGTGACAGGAACAGCAGCAGGGTGTCCCCCACCCTGTGTGGGCTGCTTTCTGCTCTTGGTGAGGAATGGGGGCTGGAGCCAGGACTCAGCCAGGGCAGGGGGTGGTGGTCTGCACAGCAACTGAGGGTCATGGCTGGGTAAAACACAGCTGGTGCCCCGCAGCTCTGCCTGCGCCTCCTGTGGCCTCAAGTAGCACCTCAGGATTTCTGAGGTGCTTTTGCCTTGGCCAGGCCTTGGGGACCCCCAGGCAGGTTGGGCATAGCCTCAGGGATCTGCACTTGCCTCCATGGGGAAGGTGCCATGGGTGCCCAGCAGTGCTCAGGCACACCCCACGCAGGGCAACGGGCAGACATTTCCTACAGGCACAAGGAGAGCGTGGGGAGACAGCCGGCATCTTTGCCCCTGGCACAGCACTGAGCGTGGCGAGCCGGGGGGACACAGGGCTCTGTGCTCCTGCCATCACTGCCCAGGGCAGCAGCTGGGACTTGTGCTCCTGGGAGGGGTCCTGCCTGCTGACCACCACCAGCCCTGTTCCAGCCCGGCAGCCCCCCTGCCCTGTGCTCTGCCCTGGGCATGTGCAGACATTGCATTGAGCGCAAAAAACCTCGTTAACGTGACGCTTTCATACGTCTCACGATACAACCTACACTGCCCCAAAAATACCCACATGGGCTGTAAGGTTTGGGAGACCATCCCTGGCAGCTGCATCCCCCTGGAGGATTGCTGGGGCAAGGAGGCAGCGCAGGGCATCATGCTGTGCCCCAAAACAGCGCAGCCAGAAGGTATAGTTATGCGTCGCAGGGATGCGTGTGCTGGTCAGCAGCAGCGCAAACCATCCCCTCCTGCTTCCTGCTGTGCTCCTGGATCCTGCTCCTGTGTCTCCCTGGCTAAAGCAGGGAGAGGCTGCCCTGGCACTGCTGCTCAGGTCGTGCACCAGCCTGGCTCCACCGTCCCCCATTTCACTGCTGCCCAGCATGCTGGACTTTTGAGCAAAGGGTGCTGAGCTGGTATCACAGGAGTCCTGCAGACAGTCAGCACACGCGGTATTCACAGGGAAATCGGCGCCACAGAGCAGGCAGCTGTTCCCAAAGCAGCCTGGGGGAAAGCACAGCTGGCACGACAGCAGCTCTCATTCAGCTGCAGCCCTCAGGCCAGGACACAAACCTCGCGCAAAATACCAGTG
>NW_010551692.1:0-228 GCF_000687285.1 Phaethon lepturus
ATCCCCGCTTAACTTTATCCATCCCGTGCATCTGGCAGGTTTAAGCGCTCGGCAGCCTCCTAACGTGCATGTGCGACGGATTTGTTCGCCCGGATTATTGCATTGGGCTTGTCGTTGGGTTTAGTTCTTGGTTTGGGTTTTGTTGGTTTTTTGTTTGTTTGTTTGTTTTTTCTTTGATCGGAATTAAAACAGCGGCTTTGGAACCTGGGTTCGTTTAACCCTTACTGC
>NW_010551692.1:280-1032 GCF_000687285.1 Phaethon lepturus
CCCTCAGTGCCTTCTTCGGAGCTGTGACATCCACCCGAAAAGGGCTCTTTTGGGTAAGATTTCACACCGCTGCTGCGCAGAGCTCCCCTCAGATGGGAGCAGGAGGGGTCCCAGGTGCCCGCTGCCACCCAGTGCCCACCCGAATGCACCCTCAGTGCCTTCTTCGGAGCTGTGACATCCACCCGAAAAGGGCTCTTTTGGGTAAGATTTCACACCGCTGCTGCGCAGAGCTCCCCTCAGATGGGAGCAGGAGGGGTCCCAGGTGCCCGCTGCCACCCAGTGCCCACCCGAATGCATCCTAGTCCTGCCTCGCCCCACTCTGTGTCTCCCAAGGGGCTGTGCTGACTCCAGGAGGGGTTGCCGTGGGGGATTTCCGTGGGGGACGACCGGATCTTGTCCTCTGCTGTCACCCACTCTGCAACTCTTGGTATTTGCGGGTACCACGCGTTGTCCACACCAGCACGGGTATGTCCAAGGAAGGAGCAAACTTCCTTGGTTTGTTGGTTTTTTTTCCATGCCTATGCCGTAAAAAAATGCTTCGCCTTTGCGGTGCATGGAAAAATTACTGCTTTCCACCCATTTCTGCCAGCGGCGAGAAATCGTTGCCAGCAGCAAGGTGCGATCTGCTTGATTATGCGGTATTAAACACACCCTACAAAGGGTCACGGCTTCAAGCTCTAAAAAGCCTGGAAGGGGTAACATTGCCAAGGAGACATTTCCACCTTGCCTCCACTCGCCTGTGGACGGGACGC
>NW_010551693.1:0-294 GCF_000687285.1 Phaethon lepturus
TTCACCTTCGTCCCCACTCCCTAATGTCCCACCACCAGCCTACAAAGAGGCTCTTAAACACCAAACTAGAAAAAAAAGTCTTTGATCCAATTCCTGTCTCATAAGCTACCCTGAAGCAACACTGCCCAAACCATTTTCAGTACCTGAAAGCAAGATTTAAAGCACGTTTTGGGAAAAAAAAAACCATCTTCCTTAAGTTTTTATAGCCTTCAACAGATAAAATGCAGATACAAATGGACTCAGTGTCACTGACCTGTGTCAGACAGTTCTCCCATAACAAACTTCATACACAGA
>NW_010551694.1:0-10138 GCF_000687285.1 Phaethon lepturus
GACTGCAGCGTAGGCGGCCCACGCCGTTTGCTGTGTGTTCAGCTGGCGGTCCGTGCCGTGCAAGGGCAGCCTTTCTAGCCCTCTCCCGCCCTGGGCCGATCTCTCCGAGAGATTTCCCGGCCTTGCTGCACCTCCCACCTCCGCCCCAGCTGCCTTGCGCCCGTACAGAGCCCTCTCCCCAGCAGTGCTGCCCCGCGGCCTCCCCTTCGGGGCTTTCCTGGTGGAAAATGCCCCCACGCCGAAATCCCCCTCTGCTGGCACGGGCGTAGTTCTGTGAGGTAGCCGTGGGCACTGGGCCGCCGATTTCTGTTGATGGACCTGCCCCTGTCACACGTTTCAAGTTGAAGCTTCCTTGCCCGAAACCTGCCTTGTGTGTGGGGTCACTGCTTGTCAGACAGCTGGCCTCCCAGTGGGGCATTCAGCCCCCGGGGTGAAAAGCAAAGGCACTTTGTCTGTGTGCATGCATAAAAGCATAAACTACCCTTCGCATCATGTGAGTATGGGTTTGGTTGAAGGCGCAATCAGTGCCCAAGTTGACAAAAAAGAGTCAGGATGCTTTGGTTGCCCCATTTGAAGCGCAGCCTCATAGTCCCAACTGGTACCACTGAAGGGTGAAAGCTTCTTCAAAAGCAGCCATCACCCTGCAACAATCTCTTGTCCGTCACTGCTCCCAAGGCCGAGCAGGTTTCTGTCTCCACTGGCATCATAGTTTCACAGGACTGCAGTCTCATGCAGGGCTGAACCAAGGAGACACAAACTTTGTAGTGAAAGGGTAAAGCACGGGATGCCAGGAAACAGGGAGAGGAGAGAATCATAGAATCATAGGATGGCTCAGATTGGAAGGAACCTTAGAGATCATCTAGTTCTACCTCCCCTGCCACGGGCAGAGACACCTTCCACTAGACCAGGTTGCTCAAAGCCCCATCCAACCTGGCCTTGAACGCTTCCAGGGATGGGGCATCCACAGCTTCTCTGGGCAACCTACGCCAGTGCCTCACCACCCTCATAATGAAGAATTTCTTCCTTAATCTGCTTGATCTAAATCTACCCTCTTTCAGTTTAAAGCCATCACCCCTTGTCCTATCATTACGTAACCTTCTAAAAAGACCCTCTCCAGCTTTCTCGTAGCCGCCCTTCAGGTACTGGAAAGCTGCTATGAGGTCTCCCTGGATCCTCCTCCAGGCTCAACAACCCCAACTCTCTCAGCCTGTCCTCACAGGAGAGGTGTTCCATCCCTCTGATCATCTTCGTGGCCCTCCTCTGGACCCACTCCAACAGGTCCATAGAACTTCTTAAGACACTAGGGAAAAGGTAAAATGATAGTTCTTTGCAAAAGCAAAAGTCATAAACTGATTTCCAATTAACAGTTTCCATTACATTTTCAAATCTGTCTGATTAAAATGCCTTATTATAAACACTAACAATTACAAACAAATAGTGAGACACTATACAAGGGTACTGCTCATCTGTCAGCATGTGAAACACATCACTCAAGGTGTCCAAATACATTGTTCTCTAGACTTAAATTGAAAACTGAGGTTTTGCTTTCAGTAAGAGTTATTGCAGGAGAAGCATAGCAATACAGAGGAATGAAAAAAGTCTTGTTGCAATAAACTGTTAGATGTGAAATGCCAGTAGTTGAAACAGTAATGGAAGATAAAGGAGATTGTCATCTTATGTTGGTGAGAGAAAATGAAAATCAAGTTACAAATCTATCCAAAATGGGTTCTTTTTCCTATTTACAAGTAATAAATAGAAGTAATATTTTTATGTCTTTCCTGACATGAGTTTTTGTTAAAACTGTTTTTTAACAAAATACTGTTAGAAAAAAGTGATCCAGAAGAGGGCAACATTAACAGCCACTCTAGGATTTAGGATGGACAAATGCTTTAATGTTGGTGCAAGGTGCTGTGATAGTTTGAGAATGGATGGTGGAGTAAAATAAAAGGGAGAAAGTGTAGGTAGAAGGCACAAAAGGGTAAAATAAAAGGAGTGCATGGGACTGGGAAAAAAGGGGAACATGAAAAAAAATATGAATTGCTGGATACTAGGTAAAAGGGCTTTTTTAAAGTAATTTAGAAGAACAAGACTAAAAAGCATCTTAGTGCTGCTAGTTACATCATAGTCCAAACTCTGCTAATCATTTATGATATTTCCAGAAATACTTAAATTTGAACTCATGTCAACTATTCCTCTGCATTTTTTGATAACAGTTTCATTTGGAATTCACCACAGCAGAGCAAACTCTATGCAAAGGCACAGACTGTTCAGTTCCTCCATAAAACCTTATTGATGGTTTGTTCTTGATGATGAGAATCCTTTGTTTCAAACTTACGGTTTTCTTGACAATGAATTGAAGCTATGCAGATATACAAATACATTGCAATTCTATAAATTGGAGGGACACGTATATGGAAAGTAAATAACATTCTCAAGGGGGAGTTGCTTTGTTTTTGAGGGGATGAAAAGGAAGGCTAGAGCTGGTAGAACTGAAAAAAACACAGCTTTTAACAGGTTCAAAGCACCCATACTGATATCTTCCAGGTAAAAGTCATAGTTGTCAGACTTACAAGCCTGATCACTGTCATCACATCATATTTCATAGAAATTCTACTATAAAAATATTACTGCAAAATGTTAGCAAAAATTATTTTAATTTCAACTTTAAATTCAATTATTCTCTGCCCTCGCTGTCTGAGTAGCTGTCTTGGGCTTTAATGAGGATGGTGAGGAAGACTGTTAGTTTCACTTCAAGCCAGATTACTTCCATGTTCTTGTCTTAGTGTATGTTGAAGCCTGTGTCCTTTTCTTTCTCTATCATACCTATGACAATTTCCCCCTCTAAGTCTGTTTTTTTGCCAGCTCCATTCATGGAGGCCCAATCAAAGAATGAGACATAAAGCTCAGACACAGTTCATCTGCTCTGTTGCACCTATACATTTAACAGATGTAGGCAGTGAATGAGTCAAGTATTAATTTCTGAGCTGCCTAGTTTTTGGTAAATTGAAATGAACTTCTGTGATTCTTGACAGATGAACGTATAATCATATCCAAGATACACACTGCCCCGTTGGCATTTGCTAGTCTGAAAAATAATTCCCAGTCCCTTGCAAGAACCTTAGCTCTAACCCTAGCTCAACAAACAGTTCCAGATATAAAATTAATGGAGCCAAGTGACTCTTTCCTGCATCAGCCATAATCCAACCTCTGAAGCCTTTACTGGCCTGCACAGCATCTAGAGTAACAAACCCCAGCCCTGCAGTCCTGCCTAATTTGCATTTGTCTCCCAAACTTGAACATTATTTCTAGCTCTAGGATCCTCACTCATGCAATCCTGATGACAAAATCTGTTTTGGTAGGTTAGGCCAGTTCTCACCCACTAGCTTCGTCAAGGTCTGTCTTCTGGTTTCAGCCATAAAGACTGCTGTCCTGCTCATCCAGGCCCTGCCTCTAGCCTTTAGCTATGGCTCCGCCATACTTGCTATGCCAGCCAAGGTTACTAAACTCAGCCTGATCTCCTGGCCTGCAACCTCACACTACAGATGAGCGACTGACCCTGTGAGTAGGGCTGTTGGTAGACCCATACCTAAACAGAGCGATACAGCCCATGCTAATCCCAGATCAGACTTGACCTTTAAAACCACTGATGTTTGGTTTAGCGGAGCCCCTGCCAGTTACAGCGTTGTCCTGAAAGTGGGTTGGAAATACCAACTAGCACCCATAGCTGTGCAAATGTGGTTTAAATAAAATACCTCTACTCTGTGTGTATATTGGCGTGTTGCATACCGGGTATACAATCCCACTTTCGGGACAACAGCATCCCTGCACCACTACTGCTCTCAGTGGTGGTATCACTTAACAGCTATACATGATCTGTGATCCCCTACTCCAGACTAACTTTGGTCCAGAGCATGTAGGAAATGCAGTAGTTTCTTATCAGAAATTTTTCATCTGATGTATACATTAATTATAGAAAGCATTCTGAGGGACTGAATTTAATCAAAAATCACTTCTTCAAAACTGCTGTTCTCAATGTTCTTTCATGGTTTACAGAATTATTTCACTGAAAAGTTTCCTTCAGTTTTTTCCAAAATTTCAAGTTCCTGTGTGAGATGTTTATCAGATCTTTCTGCTTTCCAGCCTTTGACACCTGAGGCATGGGATCACAGAGGCAGAGACGGTGGATGCTGCCAAGAGATGGGCTAAGTGTCAGGACCACTTCCTCAACATAGCCTCTCAAGACGGGAATATTCCCAACCCAACCCACCACCACCTCTTCCTCATCACAAGTCCACATGCCCTGTGTCCCACGCTCCCACCACCCTCACTCGGATCAGCCCAGTGCCAGCTCACACCGGCATTGCAGAGCTTGAATTCCAGAAGTTTAGAAACAAGGGGTCTGGGTGATGCACGGTGTACAGACTCCGGAACTGAGTGGGCAGGCTTGGCTGAGGCAATAACCCCAGTGAAACTGTTCTGCCATGCCAACGCCTCTCTGGCATAAGCAGTTACAGCAATTTAGTAAACCCACAACTTTTTTTGCTCTCGATGGTGAAAAACAAAACGACCCCTCCTCCAATCCTTTAGTTATTTCAGCTGGAGCAGCACTATTCTGAATAGCTAAAGGGGTGCATTTTAAAACCTGACTAATGACAGTTTATCTTCCTTACCATTACACTAGAGCCTTATCGATATCGAAGCACCTAACTCGCCTGCGGCGTCAGCAATATGAATGTGCATTAGCACCACGGTTTTGAGCCAGCGCACAGTATGAGTCGGGAATCAGGCTGCTTGCCCAGGTGCTGGAGATGGATGGAGAAAAGAAGGGAGGAGGACAGAAGAGTGGGAAGGTCAGTGAGCACGCGGGGATGAGCTAGAGGAGGTATAAGCTGAAAGCAGCTATGGGTATTTACTTGCAATAAGCTGAATAAACCCTTTAGTTCAAGGTACAGAACAGGACCTTTGGCACTACGGGGTAGTTACATCCAGAGGCAGAAAGAGGGTATCTTCCAAGGGTATCTGAAATCCTTTCCACCTTCTATACATGGAATAATCTTCAACTATTATCAAGCCAGAGTTAGTTTAACCATAGTCAGTGAGCATCTCTTCAGAATTTACCATTGAACCCTTAAGCTCCTGAGAGGAAAAGCAAGCACTTAGAAACATTGCAATGTTATTTTCAAATTTTGTTATTTGTTTCTCATTTTAGGGTGCTCAGGTTGAATTAGCGTGAGGTCTGGATCTCAACACTGTTAACTCTCACTGATTAGATACTGAAAGGAACTACTCTTTTCTGGAACACTACCAGTTTTGCACGCCTTTGCATACCTAATTTGAGAGAGCTTGAGGCCCAATTTACCAAGGCTTTTGGAAAAGCCACCGCTTTTTCAGTGCTTTGACATTGATTCTGTGGCTTTAAAAAGCTGCTGTCTTGAGTTTCAAGTACACAAAATCATTACTCATTTTGGAAAATCTTAGCCTAAATACATATTAAAGGAGAAACAGTGACAACAACCAGTCAAAAGGCAGGCTCATAAACCCATAATAAGGCACTTTCACAAGTAAAAAGGCAGATTTCCAAGATTGTGGTCCACCCAGCAACTCTGTCCTAATGTCCTTCCTAAACTGAGAAGCGAGACACACAGTTGCTTCCAGTTCATCTTTGAAGATTTATGTCAGGAAGTGACCAGGGATGACTTCTGTGCTTTAAGAGGGCAAGAACAACAAAGCCAGAAACTTCTTCTTCTTGACGCGTTTGTTCTTCTTCCACTGTAGGCCTTTTTTTCCCTCTTGTTTCCAGAAATAAGCTGTGTAAGATGGGGCATGCCTCTTACTTCATGTCTATACAAGTGCCCAGGTGTACTGCTAGAAAAAATAATCTGTATAAAGAAGAGGTGCCAGTAAGACTGGCAGCATTCAGGGGGATGAGGAACAGTGACCTTTCTGCTGTGGGTGGTGAGGAAGTTGGAAGGACATTTCATTCAGATCGAATGAAACATGAGGAGAGTGGTTTTACAAACTTCATGTGTTACATCTTACTGCTTTTTTGTGAAGTGGTCAGTGTCTGTATGACATTATGACTATTTCAGCCAAGAGCTGACTATGCGGGAAGCAGCTTAAGACCACAAAACTCAAAAGTTCTTAGCTAACTTTGCTCTCTCTGAGATGAGTCCAAAAAAATGGCAGAAAATAGCAAATATTTCCTCTATTTCTAAACATGCTGGGTGAAGTATTGTACTCTGTATTTATCCAAACTTCTACTTACATGCATGAGAATGTTTCCTAACTATGGCTTGCAGAATTGGTCCTCTCAAGTTCAAATTACTGCACACTTGAAGATCTTGTTAGAACTTAAAATCTGTAGCAACCCGCGAGAACTTACAGCATCCGAAACACATTTAGAATTGAAAAAAAATACAAGAGAGGCTTCTCTACCACTATTTTCATTCTTGTATCCATAGAAATAGAGGTTGAATTGGGAAAAATGTGCTATGTTATTTTAAATAATCGCCATATAGTGATTACTGTAAAGCATGTTCTTTGTTTTAACCCGTCTGACACTCATTTCCATAGAAACAGGGAGAGGATAGCAGCCCACTTGTTTGAACTGTCTTGTAGATTTCATCTGTGTCAGAATGCAGGAATATAAAGCATTTAAAAATGTGGGAAAAGTCTGGGGTGTTATACTTCAATTTTTTTTAAACCCCAAAAGCCAAAGAGAACATTAGTGAACATCTTGGAAACTTTATTCTGGGAGAAGAGAATGAAAATGACATATATCAGTTCCCAATAAATTTATTGGGGAGAAAAGAGGAAGAAAAAGCAGTAGGAGGTATAGTGGGGAGATGTGTGTGTATATACATATGTGAAAAAGTATTTCTGAGATATGTACTCCTGATAATTTTTGTTACTGTGCTATAGATCTTGTGATTTTTTTTACTAATAGAAAAATTTAGGTGATATAACTCAACTATCTTCTATTATTTCACATTGTTTGTTTATTTCCTAACTGACAGCACTGATTTTATCTGAATTTCCTTACACTAAGCCATGATATGAGTTTCAAATTGGCAGTTTGGCCGAAGTTCAGAGAAAAATGAATAATATGGAGAAAAAAGAAATTAAGAGCTCAGATTTTGGCTTTGCTCTTGCAAAGCTTCCATGCAACAACACAGTTCCTGCATTTCTGACACTGTGAAATGATTTCTTTTCTCCCCAAGCTTAAAAGAAACTGAAGCAGACATGATATCTAGCCTGGATTCTAACTTACAAGCTTTCATTTTTATTTTGGGGGAAAGATGAATCTCACTCCTGTTGATCATAAGGAAGGGCCAAGGCTGAGAGATTCTGTAATTCTACATGCTGAACATGTCTGGATTAGTTATATTGTCTTCCAACTACTGAGCATTGCCAGCTTGTAGAAACTGCTTTCAGGGCCATGGCAAAGAAACACATTCTGCACATCAGGATAAATAATACTTTCTGCTGCCCTACCTTTGTGGTTTTCATTGCGGTCTCTAACTATTTAAGCACTACCCATAGCAGGGAATAGCCAGGATTACCAAAAACATTACAAATTTTAGGTTAACATTGAACAGCAAAGTAGCCCCCATTCAGGGAAAAAAAAAATATATATTAGAATTGTCAAAGTTGTTTTACTGAACGCACATCTTCAGCTATTGTTGGCTGCAATGTCCATAAGTTACTCTTCTCCTTAGGGGGAGAGTAAAAGGCAGATACACATAGGAGCACTCGGCTGCCTCTTGTGTTGTTATTCAACCCTCACTACCTCACTTCCCTGGAGGTTGCCTACAACATTTTGAACCTCTCCCAGTTCAGTCATTTCACTTGAAAACTGCCTTTGCCTTTGGGTTATACCTGCAGAGTGCCAAAAGCCTGCCAGGCTCATTCCTGCACCACTGGATGGTCTTTTTCTTACAGTGCCCGTGGAGCTAGAAAAGTCAGTGTTATCTCATTGGAAAAAGAAGATTCGCAAGTTCTCCTTAGGCAAACAGCCCTGCAGGTTCTTTTGATTCAAAGCCTTTCAAGCACGAATGCAGGATATTTCTCAGTGATTTTTGACGGTTTTTATATTCTGCATTGATTGTGCACTTGGCACAGATCCATTGTCTGCAGGGTGTCACACACAGCAGACTGAGTTGCCACCCTTGACATCTATGTCCCAGGGATTAGGGAGCAGTTCAGAGAGGAGGAGGTGACACACCTCCTGTTAGAGCTATGGCAGGTGGCCTGAGTACGAGGTATCTCTCCACTGACTGTATAGCGAGGGAAGGTCTGACATCCTGAAGCCATAGATCATCTGACTGTCCTCACTTGAAGCTATGGTAGACATGTAGTTATGGTAGACATGGCAGGTATGAAGTTAGAGTAGACAAATAAGTTCACTGTAGTCATCTAAACACCTTTCTAGAAGATCTGAGTATGGCTCCCAAATGCTTACTTTTATGGAGGGGTAAAAATCTGTGCTACGTACAACATTTCCCTGGCATTCATTTCTGCCTTTGGCGGAACTGACCTGTGACAGCAAGTGCAGGAAGTGTCAGATTAAATGACCAGGTATGGCAAGATCAAGGGAAGAAATGAGGGGAGTAGGCAGGAGATCCCACAAGTCTCCTTCCAGTACCACAATCAGAAGGCACAGGGTAACTGTGTCAGCTCAGAGGCAAACACTGTCCTTATCTGAAGCAGCCAGAAGGAAGAGCTTCACACACCTGGCAGAGCTACTGTTCTCTCTTCCCATCCGTGTTTGCAGTTGCAGAGGCTTCAGAGCTATTCCATTTTATCCTGTTACTTCGGCATCTTTGATCCCATTTATCTGAGTTCAGTAAAACTTGATGGAATGTCCCTGACCTCAGGCACGTTTGTGTGAAACCTGGTTTGCTCTTATCTGCCCAAGACTAAGGAAGCATGACTATAACGTATGTGTTACCAGTTGTTGTTCTGCATGTGAAGAGGGAGAAGGTGAGGAAAGAAAGTGGATTCAGATTCAAACGTGAAGTTCAAGCTGGTCAAAGTTCATTGTAACCTCCAGAAAGAGGTGCCAAAGTTTGGAAATTCAAAGCTGGATGTCATCCAACTTCAGTTGGAGCAGGAGAGGAACGGATTTAACAGAATTAGTTTGGTTCCGTCATCTCTCACCTACTCACCCATGAGTTTTTTGTGGGTTTTTTTTTTTTTTTCAGGAGAAAGGAGATCAGTGTGAACATGCATACCAGGATGTAAACAGCTAAATGTTCTTGCCTACCCACTTTATACCCAAGCACAACCCCAGGGCAGAAGATGCTTTCATGCCCCATTTCCAGTGTTGCTCCTAGGCTCTCTTTCCCAAGGGCAGCTCAAGGAACTAGAAAATGAGTGTCCTGATTTATTCTCTGTAGTCCCTCATACCTTAAAAGGAGCTCCAAATTATATTTGAAGGTGGCTTAGCAGGTTGTTAACAAGTTGTTTGAACTTCCCACTGGTTTACTTTTCAGTCTTACAAGTAAGATTTCAGGGAACAACCTGAACTCTCTCAAAGTAACCTCAAGATGTTTTCTCACTTTGCAATGAATGCTTTAAGCAAGCCTACACACTTCAAACTCAGCTATGCTTAACCGCATGGCTCTTAAAGCTAAGGGCTGCGATAAGGTGTTGTCAGGCAACAACACGAGGAAACAGAGAAAGGGAAAGTTTCTTTTGCAACATGGAGAGTCGGGGACATTTCTTAGCACAGCTGTCTGCCCACTGAAATCCCTCATCCATGGATTGCCCCACCGGGCGAAACTGCCGGCTGGGTTTCCCCCGGAGACCCGTGAGCCAACCTATGAAGACAGGAGCCGGGCCGGAGCATCAGACTTGGCAGAAGGAGGGAGAGCAGGGAAGTCGCGCTGCGGGGGATGGGGAGCGATGGGGAGCACCTTGCATCTGTCCTGGGGGAAAATACAAGCAGAAAAATGTTGTCACACGGATCAGGGTGTGCGTGTAAGTCCGTGACAGCCCTCCAACCATTGCCAAGCAGGAACGAAGGGGGAAAATAAGTTAAAAATAAAGCACCCTTCGCGCGGGGTGTGAAGGCGAAATCGTGCCTCTTCGCCAAGAGGGAGGTGCTGGGACCTCGAACTGCCCGGAGAGGGGTGGA